>NC_054377.1:132150003-132450003 GCF_017654675.1 Xenopus laevis | reverse complement strand
AGCATTACTCAGCAAGAGCCGTTGTTGCTCCGTTGAGGATTGATAGCAGGGAGTAGCTTCCCACAAGGCCTGTTTGCCTTTAGAGCAGGGAACTCAGTTGATAGGGAATCTAGGTTAGCAGAGGACTGCCTGTACCCTACCTGATTGATCCCGATCCCCTCACTGGCAACGTCGGTCAAATGGGAATTGATGTACACTTGACTATTGATTTCTCTGTGAGTGATAACCATCTTGTTGTTCCTGTGTGATCTGCTTGTACATTACCATCCTGCTGTGTTATCGACTACTATCACATCCACTCATACGTGAGTAAACCTGTGGTCATTTGCTTTAGGCATAATAAACATCCACCTTTTTTTTCACCAAGAATCTCCTGGCGTCCATTCTATCTTTTATAGCACTTAACCTGCCTGTGTTGTGTAGTTCTACTACCTCTTAAAGGGAAAGCTTCCACTTGGCGAAGGCCCTGCCCTGTAGTGTAGGTCGCATGTAACCCATGATCATACCTTAGCTGGACTTTCTTTAACTACGTGTGTGCTATACAGCCAAATAGGTGTTACACAGGCAAAGGTCGGCACACAGGAATCAATATAACAATACAAAAAACACAACCAGGAATGCACAAAGCGAAATCTATGTTTGGGCAATGTTGCAGTCTTCAGGCTCCTTTAAATAGGCCTCCTTTGGCGCCAAAATTGGACATGATCACGCCATGACGTTGACGCTGGCGTGTTTATGCTGGCGTGTTTAAGCTAGCGTTCAAATGCTGGCGTCCATTCCGGCACTGGCGTCCAATCGGCTGGCGAGAAGGAGCCGGCGTCACAGTGCTGTGACCAGGAAGAACCATGTGGGAGGACAGGGTGCCGCCATCTTGGATCAAGGAATGGCATCAGTGAGTTGTTTCCCTTACAACAAAATTGCCTACAATACTATCTTCTGCTACTGTACCCCACTTAATCCTGACTATCTCTCTGCTGGCTCCTACTCCCTCATGTTTCAGGGGCTGCGGGAAAAGGGGAGACTTTTCATTCTTGGTGGACCTGCCCATTTGTTAGGTGTAGAATCAAGACAAATCCCATGAACTTCCTCTTGAGGGTCTCAATTTGTGCAGTCAAAACTATGACAGCTGCAAGGCAGGGCAGTGAATTGGAAGAAGGCCTACCTGCAAACCTTAAAGACCTTAATCAAAAATTTAAAGTGAATTAAAGCGCAGTTTCATAATAAGTAATATGAGCATACATGATTTAGATAACCCTGGAAAGAGTCGAGAGAAGTGGAAGATAGAAGTTCATAACCTCTAGGGACTGGAACCTGACATTTAGGCCATCCCAATATACACCCCTGTCTCTAACAATGTTCACCTTTTTTAGTATGATGTAGAAAGTAATATTCTAAGATTATTTGCTATTGGTTTTTTTTTTTTTATTTGTGTTTTTTGAGTTATTTAGCTTTTTATTCAGCAGCTCTCCAGTTTGCAGCTTCAACAATCCTGTTGCTAGGGTTCAATTTACCTAATTGAATAAGGCTGAAATGAATAGAAGAGGGCCTGAATAGAAAGGTGAGTAATAAAAAATAGCAGTAACAATACATTTATAGTCTTACAGAGCATTTGTTTTTTAGATGGGGTCAGTGACCCCCATTTGAAAGCTGGAAACTGTCAGAACAAGGTAAATAATTAAAAACCTATTAAAAAATGAAAAAAAGTAAGGCCCGTTGAAAGGCTAACCACCCCTTTAATTTTGATATCAATTGGGGAGTACAGGCTCATTTTGATTGAAGCAGAGATAGCAAGGAAGAGAAAACTACTACATAAGAATATGTTTGTGCAGTCAAACAAGTGAATAGTAAATACTATATGGATGACGGGTTACTAGACCTGGTGCAAATTTAGCAACTTTTATTACATTTACCCTTTATAGTGCTAAGTAAGGGGGTTTAGGAGAGGCAGTGAGACATTTTAAAAACAATACAGCAAGATTAATTTAGTACAAATGCCCTGCACCCCTATAAATATATATATCTATAAATTCCTACGGAGTTTATTCCATTTTGTAATCTTATAAAAACAATCTCCATTCCACTCAGTGCACACTGACTGCCCAGCTCTGGAAGTTGATCCTAGTAACATCTTCACAGCACCCAGTATGGTCTTGAGGCTCTTAGGAGATCAGTTGCACTGGAAAATGGCATTCAAAGGATGTCACCACATTGTCCTTGCCGCCAGAAATAGACATCATTCTGCCCACCCCAAACATCTCCTGTCAACAGGAGGATTAATGTTGTTGGCTGTGGATTGTCCCTACGCACTAAGATGTTCAGAAGGTGTATTATTCTGTATAAAGAAGGCAAACAGGAGATTCATTTAAAGGGGAATCATGTGTCCCAAGTCTGTATATTTGAAGAGGCCCTAAGATATAGAGAAATATGCCCCTGAGAGGATCAGGCAGAAAATCCTTATTTACCCCAAGGGAAGCAGGTAGCCAACAGCCCTCCTAATTTTTTGCTGGTTATGTGAACCTTAGTGTTGGGTGGGTCAGAGCAAGTACTGAATTATGTATGTGTCTCTGCAATATGTTGTGTAGGCTGGGCATATTGTACATGAGCAGGTTTACTCATTTGGCAAGGTCTCCAATTGTGAAGCTTTTTCCACCCAAGTGGGACTACCCAACGATTGAATCACATGGAGGGCTTGTTTAGGCCTTCTGGGAAAGTACCAGATTTATGGCCCTATGCAGGTATTTTAAGTTCTGGTCTATATATTGCCAGCATTACCTGTGTAGACCCTGGTCCACAGCTTGAAATGAACATTATAGATTGGAAGGGAAGAAAGAGGATCAGTTATAAAGGTGGAGAAGTAATAAAAAACAGGGAAAGAGAGAACAGAGGGTGACCAAAGGTAAGAGGAGGTTAAGTTAGTGGCTGCTTTGTCAATTAGCTGTTCTGTGAGATGGTTATTTTGGACAGGTTATGAATGAAACAAAAGTATGGTCCTAGGCATTCCATTGCTGTCCTTAGAGATCCAACGGGGTTGACTACCTTAGACCCTGCAAATAAGCAGTTGTAGTTAAGAAAATCAAGGGGCATCAAGTACAGTAGGCCTGGATGCCATCAGTAGCAACTTCATTTGCCATTCATTTGTTATTGAAGTATAACTCAGCTGAAGACCCGTAGGCGGAAATAGGTTTTATCCCATCATGCTGTGACTGGATCTCCCTGCCTTTCTGGGTTCTCTAGATCTGCCATAGACAGAAGTCTTGTGGGGTTTCTGGGTCTGAGCTAGGGCTGTATGTGAGTAACCTGAGATCCTGAGAGAGTATTAGAAGGGACCATGGTCCTTTATTCCACCAAAAATAGAAAACTGGTTTAGAGGATGGATAACTGCACCTAGCAAATCTATATATATATACACAGTAGATATTTTGTTTCAAAAAAGAGCTTCCATTGGCAGGAGAAATCCTGTCTAGCTTCAAGGGCCAGCCAATGTCTAACATAGGGTTGCCACTTTTGTCCTAATTCAAATCCAGACAAAGGGGACGGGGTCTGACATCAGTTGAATGTCTGGAGGTGGATCATGACATTGGGGGAGATTTTGTCTGTTTTTTTAGCCTGACAAAACTGGGTGGGACAGTCCCTACAAAAACCGGGCTGTCCAGACAAAACAGGTGGCGAACCTTGTCTAACATAATGTACAGTTACATCACATATTGTGACTCTGTCCAGCACACCCCCATCCTTTGAAATCAGCTGCTAAATTTTTAGCAGATCTGAGTTTCCCCATTCGGAATGGTCAGACACTGATGAAAGGTACATGGTAACATAGTTAAGTTTGGTTGAAATAAAGACCAAAGTTCAATACCTCCAAATGAAACCCAGTGCACACATACAAACATACTTATAAAGTCCTATCTATACATTTACATATAAAACTGTAGATCATAACAAATCATTCAAGCCATAAATAGAATCTGCCATCACAACATCGCCCAGAAGGGAATTCCACAATCTCATTGCCTTTGCTGTGAAGAAACACCTACCCTGCTATAAATAATAGTTATGTGCCTCTGGTGCCTTGTTCTTTTGTATGGGAAAAAAGATCCCCCACTGTCTATAAAGCCCTCTAATATACATGTGAAAAGTCAATGTTTAAAACTTCCATCCCCTTTACCAATTTAGTTGCACGTCTCTGCGCTCTCAACTTATTAAGGTCCTTTTTACAGACAAGGGTATAAAACTGTACTCAAGGTGAAGCCTTACCAGGGACCTATAAAGAGGCAAAATTATGTTTTCATCCCTTAGGTTAATGCCCATTTTATGACATTTGTATGTATTTTATTTGCTATAGTAGCCATTGAATGGCATTGCCTAGCGTTACACAGCTTGTTATGCACAAAAATCCCAAGATCCTTTTTAGTTATGGATACAACACACTCAGGGGCACATTTACTAAGCTCGAGTGAAGGATTCGAAGTAAAAAAACTTCGAAGTTTTTTTTTGGGTACTTCGACCATCGAATAGGCTACTACGACCTTTGACTACGACTTTGATTTGAATGATTTAAACTAAAAATCGTTCAACTATTCGATAGTCGAAGTACTCTCTTTGAAAAAAACTTAGACTACATCTACCTAATAAACCTACCGAGGTACAATGTTAGCCTATGGGGACCTTCCCCATTTCTTTTCTAAGGTTTTTTTGATCGAAGGAAAATCCTTCGATTGATCGAAGGAAAATCCTTCGATTGATCGATTAAAATCCTTTGATCCGACTTGACAAAGGTCTTAGATGGAGACCGAAATGTTAACCAAATTTTAAAATGTTCTAATAAAAGTTTTTATTTTTTAAAAAAGCTCTTTTTGTCTAAAGGCTCCTGATGTGCACTCACGTACCCAAGAACTGCATATAACTACATTTTTGTGAGTAGCACTCGGGTCAGTTGTTATCAGTAATGGTGTGCGGAAATCCTACGAGGTTTTGTATGTATATATATATATATATATATATATATATATATATATATATATATATATATGATACACGATTACCTGCACTCACATCCCACCTTTTTGTATTGCCGGGTGCTAACCAAAAATATATAAAAAGAAAGAAAATGAAAGCACTCACGGCACATATTCACAAAAATGAAATCTTTACTCTATCAAAGCATTACAGACATTGACGCATTTCGATGCGCAATGTCCGTAATGCTTTAAAAATTTTGATGACTTCAGTAACATTTTCAATAAGCAGGAAACAAAATGAAAATAAAATGGTAATCAAGCCTTTGTTTTACTTGGCAAGAAAAAAAAACTAACAGAACATCTGCAAATTTTCAATATAATATAATGTAATTTTCATAGGGAACTTCCCTAGTAGAATGGATGAAGAAGTTGAGTTCATAGAATAAATTCCAACTTCTTTTAGCTTGCACTAGAGTCCTGTGTAAATGTTGTCTGGAGTATGGGCCGATGCCATTGGTCTAAGGTTTTATGACAGGCCCCTGGAACCCTGACACAAGGCCAAGTAGTATTACTTTGGGCACTTAAACTGAGCTGATTAGCTGACTTATACATTTCTCACTGCCAAATCCAACCAATGCTCCAAATTACACCAATTATTTTAGTGTTCTCAAAATATTTAAGGAATACTATTCAAAGCCTTAATTAATCTGGGTAAAAAGATCTCTGTGGGAGGCAAGAACTTTCCTTTGTTCACATGAAACCTGGGACATGGGCCCATCACTAATACTAACAAACTCAAACTAAGAGATCACAATGCAGTGACTCGAATACATTTTGGAACTGGATCTAACACAATAACCTCAGTGAAGAACAAGTGTCCAATATTCTACAACAACATTAGCTCCAGGACAGAGACCCCAACCTTATCCAACCGCTGGCAACAAAGTAATTATTTTCATTTCTGTTGTAACTTAAGTAAAGGGCTAAATTAACTAAACTGGTAGAGCGATAGACATGCAAATGCCAACTAAGAGTAGTCTTCATCTTGATGACTAAGCAGATGAAGCCTCGAGCCACCATCCTGCAGTAATAGGTGCAATATTTACAATAGTCCTGGTGGGGACCAGGAGTGCAAGGTTCGTAGTTAACAGGGTCTCTCTGCACCCTTGCTGTAGTGAGCATCTGTATCAGTGAAACAGAAGCCAGAGTTATATCAGAAATATCAGGGAGAATTCTTGATTGGCTTTCTCTACAGTGGTTCTTTATATTAATATGCTCTCTACACCAATGTTGGATCAGAGGTAGATCTTTATATTCAAATGAAATGTGGCATGATAGGAGACTATATACATAAGCTATTCATGGCATGAAATGGGTTGTCAGGTTGGTTGGTAATTTTTCTAGGACTCCACTTGTAGGAGGTTATGACCCTTGGAATAGTTAGTAAGGGAATAGCTCATATATTGCACTATAGACAGCAGTAGGCACTAATATGGATGCAAAACCATAGCCATTAACATGCCATACACAACTTTCCTGTCCCTATGTGCATTTATCTACCTTGCGCTCTGCTCATTGATGACAGTTGCAACTTCCTTGGTATATTAAGTGCAATATGGATCAAGGAAGCCATGTATTTAACAGCTGCATATGGTAAGTACGGGGCTCACTTTGAGTGTTACACCAATAGGAGCATGAAGTCAAACCAAATGAACGACATGAAGGGCATATAGATATATATCTCTTGCCCGCATGCTGCATTTTGCAAGTGCATCCATTTGTGCACAATTTACAACTGTCACAAAATCTTATGCCTTTGGTATTGAATGCTTGTGTAAGGCTATAGTAAATGCAGCGGCACCTCTACTTGCTTTACCAATATGTTTACTCCAAATTAGATCTGTTATACTCAGGTGTGGGCCCTCGCAACGGTGTGGAGGCAGGGAGTGATGCAACTGTAAGCTGTAATCCTTCTAAAGAAAGGGTGCCAGTGGTTTTTGGAACATTAACCAGAATTTATTTAGGACAGATTTATTGAGGACACCCACAAAGGAGAATATTGTAACCATGCAGGGTACAATCATGGATAAGTCAGTACATACTCACAAACCAGAATAGGATCATAGCATACCATTCAATAGAAGTCGGGAGAGGAAAATCATCCAGTCCACCCAGAGTTTCTCTTCTTCTTTGGGGGGCTGCTCTTTAAGGGAAATCTAGGTGGGAATCTATCTAGTCCCTAAAACCTGTACACTGGTTCCCTGTCTAGGCAACAAGGCCAGCTGCCCCTTACTAAATCCTGCACTAATAGGCTCCACATTTGACTCTCTTCCACTTAGGGGAGTCTCTGGCAGCAACCCCTTATATTATAACACTGCCACCTAGTGGCCAAAAAGGGGAAAGCTAAGGGTCATGCCTTGACCCAGGAAGAGGAGTACTACTCCCTCCAAAAATTAAGGGCCCTCTTAATGGCCAAACCTTTGGGGAATGCACAATAATTGAGGACATCATTTCTCAGTCCCCTACACTTTTATGCATGTGCAATTATTGTGAATTTCTGTAAGAGAAACATGGTGAACTCTATCGTTTTTTGCACTATGAGGGGGGGGGCAGATTTAGTGACAAAGGTGCTAACTAGCTCAAGTGCAGTTGCCATTAACAGACATTATCAAGTCTTGACTTTCAATTTCCAACCTGCCACTTGTTCAAAACAAATTGCTATTAGGTGCAAATATTGAACAATTGCAGGATTCAGCCAAATACCAGATCCACCACTAAACTTTTGGGTAATGTTTAATTTAATTAAACAGCAGTGATGATGTTTCTTCACCCAAGTCCATGATGCCAGTTTCCCTTGAAACACAGGGCACCTGAAGAAAACATCTGATACTTCGGAAAATTGAAATGCAAAATTAAGAGCCAGGAACAGGTTGAGCAGGATTGTGTACGGAACCAGTAAATGTCCAACAGACGCTTATTATCAGAGGACACTCCACTGGATAATCGCAGTTAGTGCATCTACTTAATGCCGGAAAATCGTTGTTCTGGATCAATGAACTCAGACGGTTCTGCTAATGATTTATTATGTGAAAATGTGATTGTAAGTCAGCCAGTCCTGATAACATTCTTATCTGAGATGCGTGAGTGCTACTGAAGGAAATAGGCTGGTAACATACAGTGCGCCACTCATATAAAATATCTCACTATATATTTGTAAATAGAAAGAGCAAATAAATGCAGCACGGGCACATCTGTCACTGAAATCAACAACATGCTCAGATTTACTCCAATGGTTAGTGGCACACGGTACATTTTCTGCCTTCTGCCCTGGCACAAAAGTGCATCCATTCGTAATTCCACTCCAAAATACGCAGAAGGTGTGGATGGCATTCTCAGTTGTCATATTGATGGCAGTTAAGGAAACACACCATGTACTCCAGGTTAATAGTACAGTAGCTACTAAGATCAATAGATAGAACAAACAGCATTTTTACTGAAGGGGTTCTGGCACAATCACTGTGCCAGCAAAAATCTGTCCCATTGTCCTTATCGTGACATCATACATGTAAGTATGCCTTTGTTTGCCCATTTCCTTATTAGCTTTGAGTCAAGTAGGAAAGTGAATGTGACTGCTTGTTGACATTGACATATACCTTCTTTCCTCTATCTTGAGGGAGAGTTGATGATGGCTGAAGGTGAATAATATCAGATATTTTCCCTGGGTGCTGATAGAAAACACAGGTTGTCCCTTTTTGACTGCATAGGTCTGGTTGTGGAACGGACCTGTAATCCTTGAAATAACCTCAAGGCTTTAACATTTAATAATCTACTCTTTTGGAGGAATACCTATGAGATGACCTTAATAAAGGCCAAAACTTTCCACCCAAGCATTATGGGGCATTCATTTACTTAAATTCACTTGACATTTGATCATTTCAAGGATAGTTCTGAGCATGCCAATGAATAAATTCTCAGTTTTGGAAGTGGCAGATTAAGAATTTTTGGTCTCTTCTAGAAAAGTCCAGTTCCAAATGTGATCATCTATTGTCCACTGTTCATTTTTATGAATGGCCACCCACTCTCAGACATTTGTGATGTGGAGGACTTTGCAACTGTCACTTACTGAGGGCCATCAAATTCAAACAGAATCACACTAGGGTGTTTGAGGCCCACCATGGCTGAGACCTCAAGGGTCCTCCTTGCTATTTCAAGGACCCCCTTCCCAGTTCTGCCCAAGCCCCTCCAACTAGCACAGTGTACTCCCATGCCACATACCTTTTATCTTCTTCCTCCAGCTGTGATCGAGGGAGAGGTATTGGGGGAGAGGCAGGAGTGGACCTGGGTCGGCAGGGCCAACCGGATTTTTTCCCGGTATTCTGCCGGCCCAGTTCAACCCTGAATTCAGAGGACCTTATGGATGTGTCCGTTTGAGAGATGTTGTACATGCAGCAGAAAATGCTTATTTGTTCTCATCGATACACTTGAAAGCCTAGCTTGAAGATCATTTATGGTAAGATTTAGGACAAACACCTTGTTTGTTGCCCAAGAAATTTTTGGAAATATGTCTGAATGACTGATACACCAATATTTTTCAATATTTTATGAGCTAAAGGGGGTCTGACCAAAGGTTGGACCTCTAAGAGGGGCCTGGAACATGAAAAGTCTATCAAAAACTGTTTTACATTACTAAAAGAAAATGTATTTTGCCCTAAGGGTGGAGGGGTCATTAAGTTTCCTGTATACCAGGGATTATTACCAGACAGTAAATCAATGCACTGGACCTGTGCTACTGTTCCCTTTCCATGATACTGGTTTAACCCAGATAATTTACTGTTTGTTTGCTTTGTCTGTTTTTCTTAGCTAAGCAAATCTCATGTTAATATTTAAATGGTATAAATAGCTGAAGCCCTGTAAGCGCTCAGGCTCAGAGAAGCTCTTCTCTCTGGGGAAATCTTGAGATTTCATCTAAGATTAGATTGTTGTACCTCAAACGATGTTGTCCCCTGTCCCTTTTAGAATTTGTTTTGTTTAAGGATTATCTCTGGGTTGCTGCAGAACTTAAAGTCTGTTTATAGCTCATTGAGAATGTTCCATATTTTAGGAATGAGTAACTCTTCTGCTTTTGTAGTGGGAGACGTTTATCTCGAACGACTAGATTTATCAATGGAAAAAACATTGCTTGGCTCAAAATATTTGTAAATAGGATGTAGCTGTTGTTTATTGTATGTCAGGCAGAAATATATGGGTGGCATGGCTACAGAGTGCAGAATAGTAGCTATAAATAAATATTATAGTTAATGCCGCAGCTGATGAAGAGAATGCTTTGAGGTTAAAGGGCATGTAAACCCCTCATAAAACTCTGCACTCCCAAGTTCTCCAAAGAATGCAAGCCAAATAAAACTACTGATGCAAGAGGGTTCTCCAGTGACAATCATATGCACCAGTCATATTGCTGTTTAGGTGTTCAGCTCTTGGATAATGTCTTTCAAGCATTTAATGCCACAAGTGATGCACCGAATGCACTATTATAGGATTCCAAACCCTTTTTGAAAGATTTAGCTGAATCCCGAGCTGAATCCAAACCCTAATTTGCAAAGAGAACAAAACACATAGCACACGGTTAAGAAATTTTTGAGTTTCTTATTTGCGTGACAAAAAGTCTTGTAATTTTTTGGATTTGGATTCGGTTTGGCCATGCACTTGGATTCGCTGAATCCTGCTAAAAAATGCCGTATCTTGGTTGAATCTCGAACCGAATCCTGAATTCAGTGCATCCCTAAATACCACAAAGGTGCAGGGTAGGACACAGATGTGCAAAAACCATAGCAGTTTGCACCTGTTTTTTTCACTTTGCACCCTGCCCTAAACTTGGTATTGTCCTTAATGTACTTAGAGATGGTGGGAGACTCAATGGAAGATTCACTTGCATTAAAGCTTGGAAAAAGTTTAATTGATCAGTGCTGTTGAAGTTTACCCTTTAAGAGTAAATAAACTAAGCTCCAGCCTTAGCAGCATACAGGGTGATTGATCAATGGATATTACCTGTTTCTCTGTCTCATAAGTAATCTAGTAGGGATGTACCGAATCCACCATTTGGGATTCAGCCGAATCCCCAAATCCTTCGTGAAAGATTTGGCCAAATACTGAACCAAATCAAATCCTAATTTGCATATGCAAATTAGGGGCGGGAAAGGAAAAAGTGGAAAACATTGTTTTTAATTCCTTGTTTTGTGATGGAAAGTCACATGATTTACCTTCCCACAGCTAATTTACATTTGCAAATTAGGATTCGGTTTGGCCAGTTACAAGGATTCTATGGGGCAGATTCACTAACTGGCGAATTTTGGCCGGTGTCAGCTTCGCACTCATTACACCACTTCGCCAGGCCTAAATACGATACGAATATACTAATTCACAAAAATGCAACTTTTCACTAGCGTTACTTCGCCAGTGCAAGCATTTCATAGCGAAGATGCGCTAGCATTCATTTGTGCCTAGTGAAAATTCACTAGTGATCTTGCACTAAGGTCCCTTTGCATAGGGGAGGAAATCGAAAGTTGTATGGAGGTCTTTGTTATAAATGTTGGTGCAAATGGTTTAGTTTAGCACTTTTTAAATACTTATGTCCATGGAACCTTAATAAAGACAAGAGAGTTAATGTAATGCCCTACACATGAGCCCACTGTAAAATTAATGCTCCATATGTTATAAAATGTCTGGAGAAAACCGCTGACCCAAAATAGTAAGTTAGGACTTTTGCAGCCAATCCCTCTTAAAAAAAGGAAAAGTCGGCAGTGGTTTTTGAACTTTTAATGCATTTTAACGCATTTTAGTGAATTTGCGGAGTAACGTCCGTTCGACAGAGCAAAAAGTCGCCTGACGACAGAGTGCGAATGAACGCTAGTGACGGTTCTGTTCACTAGCGATTGTGCGCTTGCGCCTTTTAGTGAATTGGTGATGTCCCTGCGGGTGGCAACGCTGATGAAAAGTCATTAGCGTTAGCCCCTTCGCTCTTTAGTAAATCTGCCCCTATGAATCCTACTAAAAAAGGCCAAATCCTGGCCAAATTCCCTGAATCCTGGATTCAGTGCATCCGTATAATCTAGTGTCTATTCAAGTGCAAGTATTTACAAAAACAGGGTTTTTTAGTTACTAAGTTATGATCATAAAGTTGGTAAGCCACCATACCACGTCAAGGTAAACCCCATATTGTGGTCCCTAACTATTTACCTCTGGTCATAGTACTCAAAGGCCAGCCTTAGCGGCATCCATGATAGAAGAGAAGAGCTAACATTTCATATCTATTTCATAGGATGTCTAAAAGAAAGTAAAAGACTTTGTCATCAGCTCTACCATAGGCATGAGTAATGAGCTTGGTTATTTACATAAAACCATTCAATTTTGCATTTCGCCATCAGATTGGATGTTCAGATGACAATATATGTTGAATTTCCAAACTACAGGTTGTCTCTTTTTATGTGGTATGGTCATGTTCAAAAGTCTTGACATTCTGATATCACTACTATAGTCATTAAACATCAGCAAAGTAAGACAAATTATATTTTATGCTAGGTATGCCACAGTGCCTAAGGCTATATTTGTAAAGGATCGTTTGTAGATCTACAACTTTAGCAGAGACAGGAATGGCCATATAGTTTTACACTAATTGTGTTGTTGTAGGCACTCTCTGTTTTTTGTTTCGAGCCCCACATATCCCACATTCCATATTTTTGTCCCATTCTATTTAGTGTCTTCTCCACCCTTACCTTATTGCCTGCTCATTAACATGTTTGATTTTTCTTTGGGGTATGGGGTGCACTATCATTGGGTAGGTGAGCCGGGATGTTAAACTTTTTTTTTTTTGTCACCACTCTTGTTCAATTATATTGTGGCCATACATCCATTTAGGGAAAAGGGGCTCAACCAGATTGTGGTAGGCCAAGGGGGAGGACTGAAGAGACTATTTTATACCAAAGCCAAAATTAAGGTTTTTTATCAAATCAGCTAAAAGAAAAAATGGCTAAATGTGGTCTGGAGTAAAAAAGCAGGCGTAGAAGAACATCATTGGAACCAGACAAGAAGACAAAGGGCAAATTCACTTAAGGGCGATGTGGCTGTCACTAGTGAAAATTCGACAGAAATACAATCTGCAGGGATATCGCCCATTAACTAACAGGCATAGAGGACAATTCCCTAGCAAAAGAGTTAATTGGTAACGAAGTTGAACGCCCTTTCGACAGGCAAATATTCACGCAGGCAAATGACAGTTACTCGGCAAATTCACTAAAGTCCGAATTTCCCATTACGGGACCCATTTCGCCAGAGTTACACCTGGCACAATGATAAGATGAAGCTACATACTCCTCAATCTTATGTCAGTGACGTCATATCCAGTATGCCGAAAAGTTATAAAAATTAAAAAAAAAATTAATATTTGTAATATAAAAATAAGTGGGATTGTTTTAAAAGTTGTAACTTAAATATTTTTGTTTTAATTTATTTTTTTAACCATTTGAGGGTCGTGCCACATTTGTTTTAGGGTGGACTCATGTCTAGGACAATAGAGAATCTCTTTGGTCTTTATTTTGCTTCCTTGGACATTTTTAATAATAAGTGGTCACTTCAAGCATTTGCACCATCTCTAATAAAGACATCTATACGACCTACGGAATAATAAGTTGCATGCTCCCTATATTTTACACATTGGTCCTTGTGACTGGCCATCCCTTGCAATTCTTGCTCTATGAGCAGCACTTCTCTCTAAAGCAGGTAAGTGAAAGATTTGTCAACAGACAGTTGCTCAGGAGTGTCCCAAGGTGGGACACTGCTGCAGATTTTATTATTGTTCTGAGGGTGTACGTGATCTGAAAATATAATCCTATAACTCGGGAACTCAGCTTTATGAGGCTTAAACATCTGACCCTCATCTCTGTGCCAAATACAGAGATTACACAGAGGCAGCTCCGTGCACAAAAATGCTCCTGTAATGCAGCACAGGCAGTTTACAGGCTTACATGGTTAAAGGGGTGGTTCACCTTTAAGTTAACTTTTAATATGTTATAGAATGAGCAATTCTAAGAAACCTTTCAATTGGTCTTCATAATTTATATTTTATAGGTTTTTTATTATTTGCCTTCTTCTTCTGACTCTTTCCAGCTTTCAAATGGGAGTCACTGACCCAATCTTAAAACAAATGCTCAGTAAGGCTATGCATTTATTGTTATTGCTACTTTTTATTATTATTCTTCTTTCTATTCAGGCCTCTCCTATTCATTCCAGTCACTTATGCAATTCAATGCATGTTTGCTAGGGTAAATTGGACCCTAGCAACCAGATTACGGAACTGGATAGCTGCTGAACAAAAACCACAGATAACAAAAAATGAAAATCACCTGAACATTGGTCTCAGAATTTATCTCTCTACATCATTGTAACACCTATTTGGGCCATATGGGGTTAATTCACCAGCTAGTGCACTAGAGCATGGGTTACACGTGACTCTAACACTTCAGGTTAAGGCCTTCGCTATATGGAAGATTAAAGGTGTAGTGTAACTACAACTCCCACAGGCTACTGTGCAATAACAAAAGACTTGGGCGCCAGGAGGTTCTTAATAAAACAGGAACAAGGTTTATTGAACATCAGGTTTCTACTCACGCAGGAGCTGAAGCAACAGCATATAGAGTGTTCACACAGATCTGCAGGCAGGCTCATCACAGGCTGACACTCCCTGGGGACAGACTTGGCAGGTCTCCCACTTCACCTCTGCGACATATTCCAGTAGTGGTGTCTGGATCAACCTCAGGGCAATCACTCTCTCCACTGGGATCCCTATACTACAGGCAATATGGCCTGGGAGAGATACCTCCAATCTATCACTCCTGCGTTGGAGCTCAGAACTGCTCTTTCTCTCTAACCTCTCTGCCTTTCTCTCCTAGAGAGACTATGACAAGTCTGCCCTAGTATATCTATTCCTCATTCACGGGGTTGCCTGGTCCCCGACTTGGACACATGACTTCTTCTGGGCCTATTGCACTCAGTCCCCCTGAGCACAAGGCAAAAGAGGAAGAGACCACGCCTTACACACACTATAGTGCAGTGTAGCAGGAAGCTGTCACACCTCTCCTGGCAGATCACTCTAAGAAAAAAGGGTGAGGCCTTAAAGCTGCAGGGCAGATTAACCCATAGGGGTCCCTACATTCACCCGGGGGAAAAATCCATTTAGTCCCGACAATGGTTTAACATCCCCAACACATATCAACTTACAGTACCATCACATCCACTTCTGGTATCCTCCCTGAGGCATACCTGGTAACAATGGTCACTGCAAAGGAAAAACAGCATACACAATACTGTATCAACATTTAAAGTGCAAATGAAGCAGTTGCAGTTACTCAAACTTTATTACAACTGTCCTGAGTTCACTCCAGCACTTCACTTTCTGGCACACTAGGTTCCATCTTCCTGGCCTTACCGCTGTGAACCACTTTGAGTCCTAGTGTCCACTCCTCCAGCTCCACCGGTACCTCCAATCTTCGGATCCAATACCGAGAGCACTTTAACATGGATCTATCCACTCTGGGACATCCGAATCTGGCCATCCATCCCACTGGCATCCTCCATCTTGGATATGGGCATGGTGTCACACGCAGATAAGTCGGCAGCGACAACAATTGTCCAGGAGCCTCCTGCTCCAATCGCTCCACTCTTCTTGCACAGGAACATCTTTGGCACCAGCAAAAATCTCATCCACCACAAGATATGCGGCACCTCAGGCCTTCGTGAAATTCGGGGCGAACCTCCAAGCCCGAACCCATGGCCACATACTTTTTTTCTCCAGAAAAAGAAACATGTGCAGGACTGCCCTTTTGCCTATCAGGTCCGGCAGCCTGTCACAAAAACTTAAAGCAACAGTAGCTCCTCCTTTAAGAGATCACGCCCCACGTTGGGCGCCAAATGTAACACCTATTTGGGCCATTCGGGGTTAATATACCAGCTAGTGCACTAGAGCATGGGTTACACGTGACTCTAACACTTCAGGTTAGGCTGGGATCCCTATACTACAGGCAATATGGCCTGGGAGAGATACCCCAATCTATCACTCCTATGTTGGAGCTCAGAACTGCTCTTTCTCTCTAACCTCTCTGCCTTTCTCTGCTAGAGAGACTATGACAAGTCTGCCCTAGTATATCTATTCCTCATTCACGGGGTTGCCTGGTCCAAGACTTGGACACATGACTTGGACACATGCCTTCTTCTGGGCCTGGTGTACTCACTCCCCCTGAGCACACCCAGCTGGATCAGCATCCAGAGACGAAAGAGGAAGAGGCTTCTCCTTACACACACTATAGTGCAGTGTAGCAGGAAGCTGTCACACCTCTCCTGGCAGATCACTCTAAGAAAAAGTTGGGAGCCTTAAAGCTGCAGGGCAGATTAACCCATAGGGGCCCCTACATCATACTTAAAGTTAACTCAAAGGTGAACAACCCCTTTAACCTTCTCCAAGGAGAGTGTCACAGATGTAGGTGCAATATCTTGCAACAAAAGGTACCACATTCCAAAAATTAGCAAACCAGATTTTTTTGTACTGCTTATTTCAGTGCAGTTGAGTTTCCAAAATTAGGGAATTCTCCCTCCTGATGGGACTCAAAGCCACAGGTAATGGAACCCAGGCAGAAGACCATTGAGAGTGACATTTGGGATATGAATGAATAGTAGAGTGACTATGATGACCACTTTTGTATATATCTGTAATGTTTTTATTAGGGAGGCTCCATCTACATACTGAAGACAAAAGGAGGACTTGACCCAAAAGAATGGTAATTTACAACTGCAAGTGCAACTCTTGCCCATTGGCTGAATTCTTGAGCCTTTACATGTGTCAGCTGTGGATTGGGCAAACTTGTTGGGGGTTTTTATTAGAAGCCTTGGACCAATGCATTATGGCATTATGTCACTTAATTTTTAGTACATTTCATCTTACTAAAAAAACCTTTTATTATGGTTATTGGGGTTAGACTTGCAAATGCACATCATTACATATTCCAGCAGCAATATAAGTTGTTGCAGTGTTGCCTTGGCACCTATAAACTTACAGAACTCTATAGCGAGGTGATTGGGTTACAAACATTAAAGTCCAGTTGTGCATGGGGCCCAAACCACTATCACATCCAAAAACAATATGTTAACAGTAAAATAGCAAGGAATGGAGAGATTGCTCTTAATAGCAATTACATTTGCAAATAATGTAGGTAAAAACATGCTGAATTTTGAGATTTTTTGCACCCCATTAATAAATGAGCCCTTATATTACTTCTTGATATTCTCTTTACTGCTTGGCTTTGGGCAGAAAATTGCATCTTGACCCTTTCTAAAACAGACTCTGCTCTAACCATTCAACTAAAATATTGCTGTCCAACTGGCGGCCCGCATCCCCCCCCCTTGTGTGGCCCCCACATGAAAATCTGCCTGCGATGTCTGCTTCACTTCAGAAATTAACTGGCCCCTACATGTTCACACTTGTAACACCTCCTTTGTTCACACCCCTAAAGCCCTGTACTGTTCACATCTCAGACCCAGACTGAAACTGCCCACATTGTAAATCTGTTCACATTGCTTTTACGTCTCTTAAGACCCCCACTGTCATGGGGCCCCTAATTGCTGTGTGCCCTCTGTTCCCCCTTGTGGTGCCCCCATACTCAAGAACAGCCCATAATAAAGCAGCAACATTAATGAAGAAATGCCATGAATCTTTCCATAACAGCATTAATTAATACATATTTAGACAGTGTCGGACTGGGACACAAGGGGCCCACCCAAAAACCTTTGACCAGGGGCCTACCAATTAATCGTAGACCAGGGGCCCACTCTTAGTACTATTATTCTTCCTTTCCTCACTCATCTATTCTCCTTTTCTTTAGATACTATGATCTATTATACCGTCTATTTAGCCTCTATAGGGAATGGCCATGAAATAGGCCAAATTTTTAGCCGCATGAGGGGCACTGACACCTGGGCCCATCTTGGCCCTTGGCTGTGAAGCTTCCCCACCATAGGGAATCTAGAGCAGTTGCTTTAAGGAACCAGCTTGAATTCCAGTTATGGTGATATGTGAGTAGATTGCCCAATAGTTCTTCTAGATACACCTGTAAGCCCTGCTTGAAGATCATTTAGTCTGATAGTTGGGATGAACGCTCTTCTCTAATCAGCACTTTTGCAATTCTTCAATTTTTCACGGTAGTTCTTTCACTGCTATGACAATGAATTTGAAAAATTATTTTTGCCAACTGGGCACAGTCGACAGAAAATTAAGATAAAGGGGATCCGTCACCCACAAAAATTATTCAGAATCTTATTCCATCACATTAGTCAAGCAAAATAAACTTTGATTATTATTACTATGTACTGTATTTACTGTATTTGGCTGAAATGACAATACAATCCACTTCACTTCACTTCAAAATAAACTTTGATTACACTGTATAAATTATTTGTATCTCGTTTCCTTTGGTCTGGGAACTCATAATTATAACAAGCAGGCAGAAGCTATATTGTGGACACTGTTATTAAAGGGGAAGGAAACCTAGTTGGCGCAAAACCCTCCCCCCCTCCCGTGTGTTGCCCACCCTCCCTCCTCCCCCCTGGCCTACCCGTCCCGCCCCTAACTTGTTACTTACCCTTCTGCTCAGGTCCAGTCCAGGGAGTACACAGGCGACATCTTCTTCCACGCGATCTTCTTCCTGCTTTGAATGGCGTTTTGGCGCATGCGCAGTAGGAGCATTTCGCCGGTACGGATCAACTGCGCATGCGCCAAAAGTCACGATGTACTTTTGGCGCATGCGCAGTAGATCGTACCGGCGAAATGCTCCTACTGCGCATGCGCCGGTCAAAGCAGGAAGAAGATCGCGTGGATAACAGGTCCCATACCCGTACCTTCCTGGGGTGAAGTATTATATAGCCCACCAATATCAGAAGTTTTGCAGGCTGATCTAGACGTGGATTTTAAAAGTGTATAAATGTACTAACATGTAATTATTATTTTCATTGACACTTTTGGGCCAGAAAAATCCCTACAGCTATTTGAAAAATTTAATTTTTGCCCTAAAATCAGCTCTTAACATATTTCTCCATTTATTTTGTTGAATGTGTTCAAGCAGCACCTGATGACTGTATTACTGGGTCCTAAATACAGTCCATTAATATTGTGTGTGACTGTTCCTGCAGCAGGTTCAACACTGTGTCCTTGGCAGTCCAATCGAACTTTTCTGTACCAGGTTTGGACAGTCTGTATCACTTTCTTAGAAAGTGTTCTCCACATAAACAGCAAATGATACGGTATAATTAGACACAGCACAAGCATTACACACAACTGGACAGGTATGTAATAAGCTTGTTATATGGAACTGTAAATCTTGCTTTGCCTTAAAGGGAAAGTTCAGCTAAAAATATGTTTCTGTCTGTATACGATATACTAATAAAAAATACATTTAATTTAATTTAAAGGGTCACTATGACTTCAATTTTTTTCTGCAGAATTGTGCCAAGAAAATACCTAGATTTCCTTGGCACAAGTTACCCCCCATCTATAAAGTTTGAATTACAGGTGCCTTCATCTGGCCACACCCCTATTGATGTCAGTCAACAGGTTTCTATGCCCTGCCCCGCCTCTGACTTCTTCCAGGGAGATTATTATTTGGGCAATGACACATAGAGCTATTTGTCGCCTGCATTTCGTCGAGGCTACAAGAACCCCTGAAAATCATAGACAATATAGAGAATTTTCTCTGCTAAAACACTTACCCCCATATGTAATAAAAGGCACTAAGTTTGCCCAGGAGCAGTAACACAAAGCAAACAATAGGGTTATGTAAGAAAATAACAACCAATCAGCAAGTAGCAGGTATTGCCTTTTAGGGCAGAGACACACGGGGAGATTTAAGGTCCCCATAAAGGCAAAGATTTTTCTTTGGTGAACAACTGATTTTAGCGAAATCCGACCAATCTACCAAATTATCGTGAAGTTAGTGGGAATCGAACGTTCGTCCATCTGTCAGAAAATTGATTGGCCAATCTATCTATGTTTGCAGGGCCAAGCAGGCAGCTACCCTCAGTTTTGCTGGCAATATTGCCTGAAATGGTCTTTTTAGTTGATGGAGAAATCGTACATTTAAAAGATCGTTTCGATATAGTTGTGGTCTCATGATAACGAAAAGATCTTTTAAAGATCTTTACATCTATGGCCAGCTTTAGTCGCCCAGCTACAGATCGCCTCTTCTGGGGCAACTAATCTCCCCGAACTGCCTTCGCGCCGGCTACAATCTAAATCGCCGGTGGCATGGCACTCGGAGTAGGGATGCACCGAATCCAGGATTCGGCCTTTTTCAACAGGATTCGGCCGAATCCTTCTGCCCGGCCAAACCGAATCAGAATCCTAATTTGCATATGAAAATTAGGGGTGGGGAGGAAAATCACGTGACTTTTTGTCAGAAAACAAGGAAGTCAAAAATGGTTTCCCCTTCCCATCCCTAATTTGCATATGCAAATTAGGATTCGGATTCGGTTCGGTATTCGGCTGAATCTTTCACGAAGGATTCGGGATTCGGCCGGATTCGGTGCATCCCTAACTCGGAGTGCTTCGTTTTTCAAAGTCGCCCGAAATTACAGATTCTAGCTGGCGGGAAGGCAGTTTGGGGAGATTAGTTGCCAGAAGAAGATGCGATTTGTCGACAGGCGTCTAATCTCCCCAAAACTCCATGTGTCTCTGCCCTTATTATATATGGGGGTTTATCACTTAAAAATACATACAAAGGCAATGTATACCATTGGATGTTGGAGAAAATGAGGAAGGTTGTGGCTTTGTATTCTATTTTGTAGAGAATTCAATACTAGATTTCATAGAATATAAAAATCTGGAGGTATAATGTTTTACTGAACGGCTCAATGATTGACCTACTTATATGGCACCTTGACCCGCGAAAAGGGTAAACAAACAATTTCCTGTTTTATAATGATTTTTGCAGATAATAAAAATAAGTTTGATTTTGTGACGTTCTTTATTTTGCTTCACTTGGACTTTGTACTTTCCATTTTTCCTTACAAATCTCTAAAGCGATTGCCTTACTTTGTAAATGATTAGTGATAGACTTGTTAATCCAACCACCCATGTGGGTGTGGTGGACCATTACCCATGCTGCTAGCTCTGTTTAGGAGCTGACTAGATCAGTGCCTGTCAGGGGCCCAACTGAATTTGGTGTGAGGCCCTTAAACTATTTTAACCTTCGGGTGCCTGCCTCCAGTACTGGTACTAATTGAGGAGAGTTTCTGGAAAGTCACTGATGATGAGTGGGTCTGGGCAACTTTTTGTTGAAGTGTTGTGGTGCTTTAGACCCTCATAGCACCAGTAGTACAGGTATGGGTCCTGTTATCCAAAATGACCTTGGGTTTTCCAGATAACGGATCTTTCAATAATTTGTATCTCCATACCTTAAACTTAAAGGGATACTGTCATGGGAAAAAATTTTTTTTCAAAATGAATCAGTTAATAGTGCTGCTCCAGCAGAATTCTGCACTGAAATCCATTTCTCAAAAGAGCAAACAGATTTTTTTATATTCAATTTTGAAATTTGACATGGGGCTAGACATTTTGTCAATTTCCCAGCTGCCCCTGGTCATGTGACTTGTGCCTTCACTTTAGGAGAGAAATGCTTTCTGGCAGGCTGCTGTTTTTCCTTCTCAATGTAACTGAATGTGTCTCAGTGAGACATGGGATTTTACTATTGAGTGCTGTTCTTAGATCTACCAGGCAGCTGTTATCTTGCGTTAGGGAGCTGCTATCTGGTTACCTTCCCATTGTTCTTTTGTTTGGCTGCTGGGGGGGAAAAGGGAGGGGGTGATATCACTCCAACTTGCAGTACAGCAGTAAAGAGTGATTAAAGTTTATCAGACC
Source organism: Xenopus laevis (assembly GCF_017654675.1). NCBI lineage: Eukaryota > Metazoa > Chordata > Amphibia > Anura > Pipidae > Xenopus > Xenopus laevis. The sequence continues at coordinate 132,428,100 of NC_054377.1, read as the reverse complement.
ACAAGTCACATGACTTGGGGCAGCTGGGAAATTGACAATATGTCTAGCCCCATGTCAGATTTCAAAATTGAATATAAAAAAATCTGTTTGCTCTTTTGAGAAATGGATTCCAGTGCAGTATTCTGCTGGAGCAGCACTATTAACTGATTCATTTTGAAAAAAAATTTTTTCCCCATGACAGTATCCCTTTAAGTTTACTAGAAAATCGTGTAACCATTGAATAAAACCCCCAGGCTGGTTTTGCTTCCAATAAGGATTAATTATCTGAATTGGGATCAATTACAAGGCACAGTTTTATTACTACAGAGAAAAATGAAATCGTTTTTAAAACTAGTTGGATTAGTTGGATAAAATGGAGTCTATAGGAGATGGGCATTCCGTACTTCGGATTTTTCCAGATAGTGGATCCCATACCTGTACTATAAAGTCACAGAGTCACCTCGGAAATGCAACCTGCCATGAAACTGGTGCAATTATTTTTAACCACACCCAGCAATACCCTTTGAATAATGCATAGGGGTAACATTGTTTTTTATATACTATTATCAGAATAAGTGTCATGGTCAGGAATTAAAACTGCACTATTGCTGGCTTGTGCCATGTTCTTTCCCCTACTTTTTATATTCAACCCAAATCCTGAACTGAGTACTTTATCCTGTGTATCCTGAAACTAAATATCCATTATTCATTTTCCTTGACTTTCTGATGTGTGGATTTGAATTTGGCCTGGGAGCTGCCTGTCTAGTGCTTTGTCAGCGTCTGACTTGGTATTAGTCTTGCACTTCAGGTTCCATTTTAGGATAAGTGGCATCAACAGGGGGCCCTGGGACAGGAGTTCCTCGTAGGGACTGACAGCAGGGTGGATTGCTCATATTGGGCAGTAGGAGAACATGGTTTACACTACCAAGGGAGCAAATGGAATGGAGGGGATTCCCAAAGGTTTCTTGCGAAGAAGGGGCCCAGGGCCTTGAATTTAAATCCCTGTTTTGGCCCCTTCTGGCCTGATCCCCAGTACTATTAGGGATATCCCTGATAACTAAACAGTCTTTTGCAAATTTTCTATGTTTACCTTATAAAAGGCGGCTGTTGGCAAGAGTTGTCACCTGGTCGGCAAAAACAGATGCCAAGGTTATAAAAAGGAATGTAAGATACCAATATTTTTACTCTTGAAAAGGTGGCAACGCCACTGATGGCTAACTTACTCCACTAAATATTAACTGGGGAGTGGAGGACCTTGGCACAGGTTTATATCTACAAGATCGTCTATGACAATGGTATGGAAGCCAATGGTATTAGCGCAAGGGCAAAAATCTATTTATATGCATTAAATGATGAATATTTCATAATAATGATTTAATGAGGGTATTAGTGGCATTGTTGACTGGTTCACATTCAATCTATCCTTTCTTTTACGTTTACTGGCATTATGGCCCACCATGGCATCTCTACCAACTTTAATTCACGCCGAACTACCCACAACTACCATATTTAATTCTGTAGCAGCAAACACGCCTGTCATCCTTTTGTGGGACACAAGCTCTGTACACTTGTTGAGGAGGATGGCCTGCTTTAAATACTACCTAAGGGGGTCAAAGAAACATTACCCATCATTATACTTGCATGCTGCAGAAAAATATATTAGCAGGGGTGTAATTCGATTTTAATTGGCCCCACAGCAAATTCAATTTAGGGCCCCAAAACATTGGTAAGTTGACCTCCAAGGTATAGTAAAAATGCTCATTAATTAGGGCTTTTCTTAGCCCTCTACACTCCTGCCCACCCCCTGCAACCTTAGGGTCTGCTTTCTCTGCAGTTATGCATCAGTATCTCAGATATATCAGATGATCCTTTACAGTCAAGTTAGACATTGAACTTTACTTTACAGCTCTGTAGAATCGCTTTGGATCCCTTGCTTAGAAGTTCTTTTCAGGGATATGAATAGGCTTCAGTCAGGTGAAGCACAAGATTACAGTGAATACAAGGGTAAAATTGTGCACATTTAAAAGAAATTCACAGATGTACTTGTGCCTATAAACTAGTGATGTCCGAATAGCACCAGTCCACTGGTTCCGTCTGTTTTGATAAACTGTTCCTTGAGAATCTGTTACATTCTTTAGCACATTGCACTTACAAAGATATGCAACTGACTTGCACCTGACTCCCATGATTTCTGGCAGTGCAGAAAAATAACAATGTCCCACTTGTTACTGTAATTGAGTTTCTTGAGCAAACACACAGTTTGTACCAGTGCAGGGTAATAGTATATCATTTAAATGTGCAGGAAACCATTCCATTTTTTGTACTTACTGACCCTTTAAATTCTAAGCTCCCTGCAGTCAACTCAGTCCCAGAGTGGATAATCCACGTAGCTCTCGGCTACCATGAATAATCATGGAGAGAAAAGCAAGGGAACAATCTGTCTCTACAGATGTATAATGGAAAGGAATGGGGAAAAATAAAAAAATTAAGGGAGAACAAAAGGAGTGTAGCAAGGAGCATGAAATAATAGGAGGGGGTATGTGGGGCGATTTGTGCTGTAGCTATGGTTTATTGTCTTATTTATTTTAAATCCATATTGACACTTCGGGCAAGGAATGGACGATAAAGAAGGCAGAATGAGTAGAAGAGAATAGTAGGGGAAAGGAACAGTGAATGGGTAAATGAAGGGAATGGAGGGAGAGGAAGATGGACATATAAAACATGGAGCCGGTACCATATTTATAATGCTATGGGTTCTGGGAACATTATATATGAAGTTGGCTTTGTATTTATAGTGCCATGTGCTGTAGTGAGCATTAAAGATGAAAATAGCACTGGAGTTATACTGGCTGCTCTATATTTGTACAGTTCTGTGTTTGTGTTTAACATAATGATAGAAATTCTCGAGTCCTTACATTTGGTGAGTACCACCTAGGGAACTACCTCATACTATATCTCCTTGGTGGAGTACAAGCTGATCTTTATAGCAACCACATCTGCATTTAACAATACTGGAGTGTTCTATTATAGTACCTATCTGCCTCATTCACAGGTCCCTTTCCCTGACTTCACTCAGGGTCCTACTTCTCTTAGGGATTAAACTTTTTCATACTGGGGACTCCAGGATCCACAGCAACATCCCCTCCCTCCCTTGCCTTAAGCAAAAGATTGGGAAGGGCAAACTCGCTCTACCTCTGGGCTTATGGCAACACATCCTACCCCCAGGGCATGCAGCTAACTAGGACTTCCTGACCCAGTAGGGGACTTAAAGCCTTGAGTACTCATATTCTATGGCAATATTGGCTCTGCATTTATATTAATGATGAGATGAGCCACAACGAGCTCCAGCAGGACAAATATTTGTGAATGACTACCTTGGATATGTTGCCTGTTTGCATTCTAGTCCTGTATGTGGGATAACAAACATAAAATTGCATTATGACAGTATCCATTTCCACAAAGAGTAGGTAGTGATCCTCTTCTCATTTATCTACAGTTACATAGAAATACTGAGTATCAGCCTGACGCCTTCCTTTGTTTCTCAGCACATGTGCTATATCTTTATCTGAGGCTCCCTGTGCACTAGTCCAGCCCACCCCCAGTAAAAGCTACTCCCTCCACTTCAGGCTTCCCTCCCCATTGTAACTGATGGGTATAGCCGGTGATTTTCCACTATGAATCTGATGCTACTAACTCATATACACTGGGAGCCCAGAGCCTCTATGCAGTGTAAGCTGGGAGCTCATGTACACAGGACACACTGAGTGTATGAGAGCAGGGAGCTGCCACCCACCCATACACAGCCATAAGGGGACACCTGCAGATACATCACAGGAGGTAGGTACTATCATCATGCCTCTATACCAGTCGGAAAATATTATTCTTGCAGTGTGGGACTAATATGCTGTTATATTGCTGTTGCTGGGAGTTGTTTGGCACCTGTAGCCATAGGCATTGCTGGTGGTGCACGTATAGAGCACCCAGTGGTGGTTATGGTGCTGCATTATGACTACCTATAGTGATGCTCAAATACAGTCTTTTATTTTGACCTGTATCTCAGGGGGTTGCATTGTAGCATGCGCAGACAGCTGCATAAATACAACTTTTGGCATCCCTGGGTTCTAAAAGGCATTGTAGTTCAATCATTGAACAAGCGCAGTTGCCAACAGCAACCAATCAGCAATTACAGCCTACTGAAAGTTAGAAAATGTATGCAAATATATGAGTGGTTGCTATGGGTAACTGCACCAATGTATTTTTGCACCTGTGTGCAAGGGTACCTTTTCCCAGCTGTAACGGTTACCAGGCGTATATCCAGATAATTAAGACTGTGGTATATAGTTACACTGTAACCTCACAGATTGTGATCAGCTATGGAACCCACACCCCTATTGCACTACTGACTGTCACCTCTGACTTTGCCCTTCTCTATACAGTCACTTTTCCCATGTGGCTGCGATGGTGCTAAACTGCCGCCTGTCACTCACGGCAGAGATCTTCCACACTCTTGTTCCTAACTGCTATAGAATGACGGTCTTTGCATTCTAAGGCTCATAGGATTTGTAGTTCGGCCACAACTGGAGGACAACAAAAATGGGAAGTACTTTGTACTGGGGAAGAACATTTTTTCATTTTAACCACAGCATCGACTCTGACTTTTTCCCACGGGGCTTGTATATTTGCAGTTATAGTTGCAGGTGAAATTGCTATGATGTGGCCATTGGTGTCATGTCCTGGGCCCATTACCTACATCCTGCCTTGAAACAAATGACATATAAAGATCTCCAGACTTGCTCTGCACTACTTTGCACTTGAAGTCAGTGATAATCCAACACAGTTTGCACTTACTCCCCCTATGTAATAGTCTTTTGTTCTTTTATTTCTCTAAATAAACTGCAGTCTGGTTTCCTTGGTTCCACTTCCCCAAGAAACCTGTCGGGGTTTGTAAGGTAGCCTGGAAGGTGAACGGGAAGAGGTCTGAATAGTCAGGAAACCTACTTTCCAGAAAGCTCTAAATTATGGTTATTAGTTATAGGGGAATAAATTCCTCAGGCATGGATTTGCGGCGAATTTCCACTTTTAAATAAATAAATTAGAAACTGCATCGGAGATTCGCTGGCGAAAAATCAGCGATGATAAGAAAAAAATTGGCGAGCGTCAAAATTGTTGCACGCGTAAAAATTGCCGCACATTGAAATTATCTGGATGCCCATTGACTTTAAAGCATTTGGACAAAATAGCAGCGAGTATAAAAATTGTCGCTCGCGAAACAGGACAGATTCGCCCATCACTAATAGTCACCTCCCATAGACTCCATTTTAACCAAATAATTCAAATTTTTAAAAATCAAAAAAAATCCCTTTTGATAACAAAACAGTACTTTGTACTTGATCCCAACTAAGATATAATGAATCCTTATTGGAAGCAAAACCAGCCTATTGGGTTTATCCATGTTTAAATGATTTTTTTTTTTTTTTTAGCAAACTTAAGGTATTGTGTTTCAAAGTACGGAAAGACCCCTGATCTGGAAAACCCTAGGTCCCAAGCATTCTGGATAATAGGTTCCATACCGGTTACATGTAAGATTGATTTTTGGTGGCCATGGCAGCCAGGTAGCATTTTACATTTGGAGAGTGACAAAACATAAAGTAAAAGGGCTCATTATTCAAGTGCAAGAAGGCAAGGGTCCAAAAAAGTACATCCCTTAGATTCCCATACACAAACATTTGCAGTTAACCCTCATTTAGGGCAGAGACACACGCTCAGATTCGGGGAGATTAGTCACCCAGCGACAAATCTCCTCTTCTTCGGGGCGACTAATCTCCCCGAACTGCCTCCCGCCAGCTAGAATGTAAATCACCGGTGGGATGGCAATCGGTGCGCTTCGTTTTCTGAAGTCGCCTGAAGTTCCCTCACGAGGGAACTTCAGGAGACTTCGAAAAAGAAATCGCTCAGAGGGCCATCCCGCCGGCGATTTACATTCTAGCCGGCGGGAGGCAGTTCGGTTAGATTAGTCGCCCCTAAGAAGAGGCTATTTATCACCGGGCGACTATATCATCCCAAATCTGATCGTGTGTCTCTGCCCTTAGTGTGATTTCTGCTTTGCACCTATGGTGCAAGGGAGCCCTAAGCAGACAGTAAGTGCTGGGCTCTCTAGCTCCCTGCGTCCTCCAGTGCTCCTGGTTGGGCATCATAAATGATGTCTAATATAGAGGCATGCCAGGGGATACCCATATGCTGCTCATGTCCCACCTTTCCTGTATTGCCAAGGACAGTTTACACCAGATACAGTGAGAGGCACAGTGCTCTGCATTGCATTGTGGTAGTACAAAGAGCTCCGCTTGCAGTAGTTGGCCATACACAATATTAGTTGGGTATCTGGCATGGCCCTTGTGCTTGGGAACAGCATGATTGGCAGAAATGCAGAATTATATGAAAAAAACTGATTTGCTGATGTAATTGAGAACCTATGTGGTAATGTATTAAGGGGTGCAGCCTGCAGTACTGCTACATTTTGAGGAGCATGGCACACAGCAAAGCTTTTTGGACCCCCCCCATGTTATTTCCCATTAACAGCTACAGGGACAATTTAATTAATGGGCAAAGCCCTGGGTCCCCAACATGCAAAGGGCCCCATAGGGAAAAATCATTGCCACTCCTTCTCTGAACAATGGTAGAACCTTGACTCAGGGACAATGGGCAGAAATGGGGGCCTGGGCCCCGTTAATTAAGCCACTGGTGCTGGAGGTCAGAGGTAGTGGCATTGGTGCACCCACCATGGGAAACTAGCTGAAGACTGTCATGGGTTGTTAGGAGTTGAATTAAAATATGAAATATAGAGTTTTACTCATGAGTCATGTAAGGTATAGTCCTTAAATGACTCTTTTCTGACGCTGGCACAAAACAAATATGAATGAAAGGAGAAACGGCCACTAAAAATGTATAATACCAATCCTTTTAGTCTTATATTTGTAATATACTTTTTATCCGACATAATCTCTTCCAGGCAGCAATGGTCACCACTAATCCATAATGTCATGCAGAGACGCAGCACAATGATAATGTTCAGCCTAAGCCAAGGAGCCACCAATGCCTGGCTGGGGATGCTGGGAGTTAATAGCTCAGCAATAGTTGGCGACCATTACATTGCAGAATTGTGGCAGAGAAACATTGGGTATCAACAAGGATAGAAGCCCCAAGTACAGGTTTTTTGCTGACAATTGACACCCAGTACTCTGAAAGATGTACGAGAAGGAGTTTTTATTCCAAGACAGAATTAAAAATAGCAAGAGGCTAATTGCAGTTTACTAATGGGCAGCATGTGGGTACCACAAATACATATTCCTAATAAATCCTGTTGCTTGTTAGTGTGTATATCAGGCATGTCAGACATATTGTATTGTATTCAATGGCAGAAGCAACCAAGTCCAAGTATAGGACCTGTTATGCAGAATGCTCGGGACCTGGAGTTTTATTGATAATGGATCTTTCTGTAAATTGGAACCTCATACCTACTAAAAAATAATTTAAACATTAAATAAACTCAATAGGCTGGTTTTGTTTCCAATAAGGATTAATTATATCTTAGTTGGGATCAAGTACAACGTACTGTTTTATTATTACAGAGAAAAAGGGAATCATTTTTTAAAAATTGGATTATTTGGATAAAATGGAGTTTGTGACAGATGGTCTATCCATAATTCGGGGCATTCCAGATAACGGATCCCATACCTACCTATCTAATGGAGAAACGCATCTTGATTGCACTGTTCATTATGGGTATTTGTTGACTAACTTTTATGTTAAAAGGTTACTGACGTGTCACATGATATAAACAATTGTGACCAAACCCAAGCATCCTTGGTTTTTTTTCCATACAAAACAGGGATTTTTAGGGGGCATTTAAAGGCTTCCTGGGCCCCTGTCCTACAAGCTGCCAGGTAGAATAAATATGTATAAAGTCCTAAAAAAGTAGGCTGTACTCAATAAGCTGGTTTTGCTTCCAACAAGGATTAATTATATCTTAGTTTGGATCAAGTACATGCTACTGTTTTATTATTACAGAGAAAAAGGAAATAATTTTTAAGAATTTCGATTATTTGGATAAAATGGAGTCTATGGGAGACAGTCTTTCCGTAATTCAAAGCTTTCTGGATAACGGGTGTCTGGATAATGGATCCAGACACCCGTTTCTGTGAGAATGAAACAGTCTAGACTAGCACTGAGAGTCATTATTACAGTTATTTACACATGGCTGGCTCAGTATCTTGGCCCAGTGGCCGCAGTGGGGTAATGCCATTTTATTATATCCACATGTGTCTGTACCGCAGGGACACTTTACACATACTTAAGCAAAGAAACTGGTCTGCATCTTTTTTCAGATTGTTGCACACCATTCACTCCATTACATTAAAGGATAAGAAAAACTTTAAAAAAAAATTGAATGTAAAATTGATGAGAGTGCTATATTGAGAACTTTTGCAATGTACATTCATTATTTATAATTTTTTTTATTCCAAGATATTAAAGGATACATGTACTGTTAATGTGAATGGATTTTGCGACAACAGTGCCACCTGCTGTCATTTTCCCACCAGTCTGACCACCAATTAGTCAAGGAGGTTGTCAGGAGAAAGAAAGAGGCTGCTCTGATGTTCTTTCCTAACCTGTAGAACATCAGAGCTGCCTCTTTCTCCTGACAGCTTCCTTGACTACTTGGTGGGCAGAATGGTCGGAAAATGATCAACAGGTGGTGCTGGATATTTTTCCCAGTGCTCCGCCAGCCCAGTCTGACCCTGTCACAAGTATATGGAAGTATAAGGAGCATGCTTGGGTGCAAATACCTTTAATGAATGGCATCAACATCTGCTACATTTGCTTCTATTTTAACATAACCTCACTAGCGTCTGGGTTCCCAAGTGACCCTTCAGGTCTTTCTATTAAATGAGTGCATGTGTTTATTTATGTTGTTATGGAGAGCTACTTTTCCCATAGACATCTGAGTGCATATTTTGTTGGAATTGTGGCCTCCTAACAGAAGTGCAGACAGGTCACAGAAATCACTGTCCCCCTGGGGGGTTAGGATCCTGGGATTCCCATGGTGACTGTGGAACACGTTCCATTATGTATCTTTATTCTCATCGTCCTCATCTTGTCCCAAAATCTGATTTGTATGCATTCTAAGATCATCAAAAGACTGCAAGCTCCTTAGACTCTAATTAGCTCTAATTTGGATTTTTTTCTACATTACATATTCAGTATATCAAGGAAAAAATGATTCAGAAATGAATGGATTTTTTTTAAAATAAACAATTTACTGGATTCATGCAAGTGTTTGTGTAAGGAGATCAGAAGCAGCAATAGGGACATGGTGCAGGGAGCGGGTCTGGCCGGGGCCAACCGGGTTTTTTTTCCAGTGTCCCACCAGCCCAGACGTTCTCCCTGCACCATGACCCTATTGCTGCTTCTGATCTCCCTACGTGGCTCCCACCATGACCGCAAGAGCGGGGGGCCCTGAGGTAGCTTCCCCAGTGGGCCCCGAGCCCTCTAGACCAACATTGAGTGGGGAGCTTGGCTGAACCCCCGAATCCTTGGGAATGGAATACTGATCTGAATCTGAACCCTCGGTGGTGGTGCAGAGCGCATGTGTGGCAAATTTTTTGTGTTATAAAGGTTTTGGATTTGGTTCATCCACACTCTTGGATTCTGGTGAATCTGAATCCTGTTAAAAAAGACTCGTATCAGACTGCATCCCAAACTGAATTCAGGATTTGGTGCATTGCTAGTAAAAAGCGTCTTGGACCTACCTGAAGGACCATCAGGGTGTGTCCATATGAAATGAATTTTATATCTTGGTATTTGTAAAGATAACCTGTAGTTGTAGTTATTCAGCATTTGCCATTCCTTTTGTACTTTTAGAACTATAATATTAACTGTACATTCTTACCTTCTGATCACTTCATACAATATGTTTCTGGGTTTCTTCTTATCACCATCTCTCTGTCACTTAGTTTTGCAGTGCTGCTATTGGACATGGTGGTAAAATACCAATGGCAAAAAGAACATGGGTTGATAGAATTGTGCAGTTGTTTTATTCAGTGTGTTGGTGCCACAGACATGCCAATATAAATAAATAAAAAGACTGAAAAGGTCAGAGAAGAACATAAAACTAAACCCATTTAGCAACTCTCTGTTGTCTCATGGACAGTGCCCTAATTTTATGCACTAATCTTCTATGTGGAACAGTATCAAAAGCTTTAGCAAAATCTAAATATATCATATCAGCTGTATTGGCCTGATCCACTTTACTACTTACCTCCTCCCAGAGATTAGTCTGATTAATTATGACCGGCTCACCATAGAACCAAGCTGACTCTCTCTAATAAATATATGGTCTATAACATATTTATTAGTAGTATATCCTGGCAGCCAGTGTCAGACTTACCGGGCTATAGGGATGTAGCGAACTGTTCGCCGGCGAACTAGTTCGCGGGAACTTCGACTGTTCGCGTCCGCTGCAAGTTCGCGAACGTCGCGCGACGTTCGCCAATAGGCGTTCGCGTCAAAATCGTTCGACCATTTGACCATTCGATCGCTAAAATCGAACGATTTTCGTTCGATTCGAACGAAAATCGTTCGATCGAACGATAAAAATCCTTCGATCGTTCGAATCGAACGATTTTCGGATGTTCGAAGTTCGCAAACAGTTCGCGAACTGTTCGCATTTTTTGCCAGTGTTCGCGAACGGCGTTCGCGAACACATACTCGGCGGTTCGCTACATCCCTACCGGGCTATAGCATTCTGCCTGTGATCTCTGATCTTTTTTTGAGAAACATCAAAAATAAAAATGTAGCTTTTATTATTTACACGTATGGGATACATTATCTGGAAACCCAATATCCAGAAAGCTCCGAATTACAGAAAGAACATCTCCCATAGACCCCATTTTATCCAAATAATCTACATTTTTAAAAATGCTTTCCCTTATCTCTGTTATAATAAAACAAAAACAAGTAGCTTGTTGTTGATCCCAACTAAGATATAATTAATCCTTATTGGAAGCAGAGCCAGCCTATTTGGTTTATTTAATGTTTACATGATTTTCTAGTAGACTAAAGGTATGAAGAACCAAATTACGGAAAGATCTGTTAACCAGAAAGCCCCAGGTCCCGAGCATTCTGGATAACAGGTCCCATACCTGCATTATTATTATTATTATCCTTTAATTATATAGCAAAGACATATCCCAAGTGCTTTGCAGAGCTTATATATCACATCATCAAATCAGTCCCTGTCCCAGCAGAGCTTACAATCTAAGGTCCCTATAACATTCAAACACAGTAGGGCCAATTGTAATTAACCTGCCTGTATGATGTGAGGGAGGAAACAGTGGTACCCAAAGGAAACCAACATAGAAGCAACATACTGTACAATCTCCAAGCAGGTGAACAGTGTATGGGTTATTATGCAGTGAAGGTGAGCTTACACCTCTTTGTTTGCCAGTGCCAATTGCTTTAATTAGGGAGCGTTTGTGGATATCTGGTTATTTGTGTTGTGGAAACATGAGTAATTCTGTAAATTGAGCCCCAGGGGGTACGGATTCAGGTGCAGTGGAGACAGGTGGCTCTCATGGAAATCACAGCGGCAATTTGTATTCCATGTTTACAGAGTATGAGACAGAGCTTGCCAGAGCTCATCAAAGCTGTTTTCATCTGGCAGTTGCTCGGTGCATTCGAGTTTGGTGGGGGTAATATGGCCGACACATGTTCCCATTGGACAAAAGATTAGTGCACAGCATAGTTTTACTGGAAACTTAGTTATCCTTTTTATCATGTAAAATATCCCAACAAAAGGGGGTTGTCTTTTCTAAACGTGTGTAATATTCCTAAGGGGTGTGCTGACAGTTTTGCTGCAGCAACAGAAGGTCATGACTACTTGATGTAACTTCAAAGATGTCACGAAGGTTCCAAAATATATTTTGTGGTTAGACACTGGTGACCTAGAGGAAATCTCCATCTTAGACAAGCTCTGCTGAACGAGGGGACTAAAGCGGAACAAGGAATTAGGCTACAAATGCTGCACCTTATTTAAGTTGACTGCAGGCATAAGTGAAAGAGCACTAAAGCTGCAAAAGTGCATCCCTTAAAGGGGTTGTTCACCTTTGCGTTAACTTTTAGAATGATGAAAGGAGTGATATTCTGACACCATTTGAACTTGATTTTAATTTTTTATTTGTGTTTATTGAGTTATTTAACTTTTTGTTCTGCAGATCTCCAGTTTGCAATTTCAGCAATATGGTTGCAACCATGCATTGATTCAAATAAGAGACTGAAATAGGCATAGGAGAAGGTCTGAATAGAAAGATGAGTAAAAAGCAGCAATAACAATACACTTTTAGGCTTACAGGGCATTTCATTTTTAGATGGGGTCATTGACCCCTATATGATAGCTGGGAAGAGTCAGAAGAAGAAGGCAAATAATTAAAAAACTGTAATAAAATAAATACTGAAGATCTATTGAAAAGTTGCTTAGAATTGGCCAGTCTATAACATACTAAAATGGAACTTGAAGGTTAATCACTCCTTTAATTCTCATATAAAAAATACTTCATCTAAGTAAATTTATTATGATAACGTGAGAGCATTATATGTAAAATAATATGCTTTATACATGTTTCAGGACTTTTTGTAACATGTCAGTCTTACATGAATATTGTATGTTTTAAAATGCAATAAAAAATTATTGATAAAAAAAAAAAATACTTCATCTAAGTTTTTGCTGATGCTTTGATCATTGTCAGCAACCCCTAAGCTTAGTGGCACATTAACTTAGGGTCGAAAATCGAGGATTAATTAACCGTCGATGAATATCGAGGGTCAATTAACCCTCGATATTCGACAGTCGAAGTAAAATCCTTCAACTTCGAAGGATATCGAAGGTTCGATTCGAAGTCGTAGTCGAAGGTTGAAGTAGCCAAAAAAAACATTTGAAATTCGAAGTATTTTTTCTTCTATTCCTTCACTCGAGCTAAGTAAATGTGCCCCTTAGTGTCTTAACAGCTGCCCAGAACACACTGAGCATGTGCAGTGTCACTGACACTCCTAACAAGATCCAGGATGGGCAACTTTAAATGCCTGGATCATTACATTTATAGGACTGCTTAACATCTGGGCTATGCTGTAAGTTTAGTATACACGTATGAGATCTTATCCTTATTAAACCTGTTATCTAGAAAGCTCCAAATGATGGAAAGGCCTATCCCATAGACTCCATTTTTCCTAGATAATCAATATTTTTTTAAATGATTTCCTTTTTCTCTGTAATAATCAAACATGACCTTGTATGTTGGTGCTATATAAATACATGTTAATAATAATAAATACTTGATCCACACTAAGATATAATGAATCCTTATTGGGATCAAAATCAGCCTATTGGGTTTATTTAATGTTTACATGATTTTCTAGTAGACTTAAGGTATTAAGAACCAAGTTACTTAATGATCCGTTCTCTGGAAAACCCCGACCCCGAGCATTCTGAATAACAGGTCCCATACCTGTATAGAATACAGCCAGATTCTTTGCACTTTTTATGCTTTAGATCTTCTTTAACCTTGCTAACAGAAATGCCATGGAAAAGGTATAATACTTAGTTTGCCAGTATATCAGAGTTCCTCTTTGAGGCTGCCAGGCTGTCTGTATCCTGGACTGAATAAGATTTCTTATTGAGAGCTTTTTGCTCTGTATAAGTCTGTGCTCTGAGCCCTGCTGACTAATTCTCTGCTGGAATAAACAGACGTGACGTGGGAGATGTGGGATTTGGGAACAAGGCAGAGAGAGAAATGCTGGTATTTAGTAATTTCTCATCTGATACAATTTGTCAGACAAGTAGTGATCACCCCATAAGAATGTATTTTGAATAAACCTTTCTCATCATCCTGGGTCACATTCAGGGCACCAAGTCTGAGCATAATGCTTTGTATCAACTGGGCACTGTAGCTGTACATGTATGCCAGCATTGTATATATATATATATATATATATATATATATATATATATATATATATATATATATATATATATATATATATATATGGAAGCAGTGGCGTAACTACCGGGGGAGCCCCCTAGCAGCTCGCGCACCACTAACTTCTTCGTAATTCCGGGCGGTTCCGTGCGTACGGAAGGGGGCGGGGGGCCCGGCTGCACGTCCCGCTCAAGGGCCCTCCCCACTCTAGTTACGTTACTGTATGGAAGAGAATGTGTGTGCTTCATACAGAGAAATCTTACCCAGAGCTATGATTTCCATCAAGTATAAGTGACGTTAGTATCCATTAGCCAAAAACCCGTTATCCAGAAAGCTCTGAATTACAGGAAGTCCATCTCCCATAGACTCCTTTTTAATTAAATATTTCTAACTTTAAAAAATAATTCCCTTTTTCTCTGTAATTATAAAACATTACCTTGAACTTGACCCCAGCTAAGATATAATTAACCCTTATTAGAGGCAGAACAATCCTGTTGGGTTTATTTAACGGTTACATTATTAGTAGAGTTAAGGTATGGAAATCTAAACTACAGAAAGACCCCTAGTCCGAAAACCCCCAGATTCCAAGCTTTCTGGATAACAGGTCCCATACCTGTACCCTTTATTTTAATATGAGCCTGTTATTGTATGTGGGAATGGATGACTATGTACTTATCTTTGTGTGATAGCTACTTCTGAAAGAGAACTTTCTCTTAGCATCTCCTTTCATGCTCACTGATTGCACGATCTATAAATATAGTTTATAGAGTTCTCTGTCTCTTATTAACTCCCACTTGCAATAAACGTGATATGTGCTGTAACATGGTCACCTGCTGGCATGGGTCCCCGGCTGCGCCTGAATGAGTCAAAGAGTCATCTATTGAGTCATATGGAAGACGACATTAAAGAGACACAAGCTGCATTATTTTGGGAAGGGGTTTCACTTCTGGTGTCATCACTTTTGTATATACAGGGGTTATGTGCTCTATTATAAGAAAAGGAGTGAGGTGGATAATGACTGTTCCAAAACTTTAGCGCTATGGAGCCCACAGCCATGATGCTACAGCCCTAAAATAAAGCATGAGTACTACGGAAGGAAAAAAATAGTAGTTTGTTACTGGACTCAAACACAGCAGAGCTAATGCACTAATGAAGGTACTAAATGACCCCAGAGCAGAATCCTACAGTAGCCAATGAGATTTGATCTCATTTTCTAAATTGTAGCAAGTCATATAGTAGACTAATTGCTCACAGCAACCAATCAGCATTTACACTTGTCTAGTGATGACATCAAAAATCTAATTGGTTTATACTGGTAACTGGACTGGTACAGGTTATCCGGAAACCCATTATTCAGAAAGCTCCGTATTACAGAAAGGTTGTCTCCCATAGACTCCATTTTATCCAAATAATCAAAATTTTAAAAAAGTATTTCATTTTTCTCTGTAATAATAAACCAGAGAGTTGTACTTGATCCCAACTAAGATATAATTAATCCTTATTGGAAGCAAAACCAGCCTACTGGGTTTATTTAATGTTTACATGATTTTCTAGTAGACTTAAGGTATGAAGATCCAAATTATTTAAAGATCTGTTATCCGGAAAACCCCAGGTCCCCAGCATTCTGGATAACAGGTCCCATACCTGTACACATTTGTTTTTATGTGAAGTCACGAGGAATATGTTAACGCTCTTCAAGACATCTATTGGCAATATCTGCAGAGGCAGAAAGAAACTCTCTTCTAATACATCTCTTGATATAAAAAGGGAATGATTTATCTCTTGCCCCTCATCTTCCCATTGATTATCCTGCTCTGCATCTCTGTGGCTGCAGCAAAATCCAATAGTTTGCAGCCATGATAGGCTTTCAAGCTGAATGTTTTTGGGAGAGTTTTCAGATGTCTGTTGATGTTTTTATGGACACAATGAGCAAGGGTCTGTATAGAAGACACACTTAGGGGGTTATTTATCAAAGTCAGATTTTAACTCAACATTTTCTGCTGCAAACTCCAATCAAATCCGCTCGGTTTTTTGTGATTATTTATTATTACATTTTTCCAGAAATTTGCTTTCCAGCAAAAAAAGCCAATTTTCAAGATTTTTTTGGGATTTTCACCCGAAAACTCAGATTTCTTATGTTTTTTGCCCAAAAACTCAGAAAACGTTGGGGTATTGCACGAAACCCAATGCACATCATTGGGACTTCTCCTATTGACTTATATTCAACCTTAACAGGTCTGAGATGATGGATTTTCTGATTCAGACTTTTCCATCCTTGGGGTTTAATAAATTCTGAATTTAATAAATTCTGAAAAATTCGTGATTTTTTAAAAGTCCTATTTTATAAAAAAAAATCACAAATTTTTCATGATTTTTGCATTCGGAGTTTAGTAAATAACACCCTTAGTCTTGAGGAATACAACTGCACATTATATATTAGACCAGCAACAACCTATGCAAATTTGGGAGTACACAGCCACAATTATGTTGTCTCCATCCCTATGGCAACAAAGCTGAGAGCCCCCACATATAACCCAGTGGTCATACACATCTATCTGAGAAGAAATAGTATATGAACAAGTAAGTGAATGTGCCATGGGCATAGAATCAGACATGATTGTTTCTCTCATACCTACTTATTTTGTGTTTGGCAAATCCAATAAATTTTTCTCCATTTGGATCATTTACTCTTTTTTGCTCTAAAATCTGTTCCTATTGTCTTTGGTAACATGAGGGCATTTGGTTTCCCCATCATTCATTCCCTCATTATGTCTTCCCTAGACTGAACAATGTGTAATAAAGAGAAGCTTCAGTGTCTGAAGGATTTCCACAAGGACATTCTGAAACCTTCTCCAGGCAAGAGCCCTGGAACCAGACCAGAAGATGAAGCAGATGGAAAACCCCCTCAGCGGGAGAAATGGGCCAGCAAGATTGACTTTGTACTTTCTGTTGCTGGAGGGTTCATTGGACTAGGCAATGTCTGGAGGTTCCCGTACCTCTGCTACAAAAATGGCGGAGGTGAGTATTTTTAAGGAAACATAAAATGGCAAAAGGCTTCATTTTACTATTATGTCGCCATGCAGAATTCTTTAAAACCTGTGATATATAAGGGATCTTGAATCAATCTCAGTACCAATTACAACATTATGATGAAAGCATAGAAGTGTGTGATATTCCCCTGTATATAAACACATATACTAAACAGGTACAAGTTTTAGATAAGAAGTAGAATCATTGCTTTCTTTTTGGTATTGATCCTTATCTTCCAACTCACAATCAGTATATTGCAACCTGTAGTTCCTATTTCTAATTCTCATTGTTACTTTTTTTGCAGGTGCCTTCCTAATCCCATATTTTATATTCCTGTTTGGGGGTGGTTTACCTGTGTTTTTCCTGGAAGTGGCTTTGGGACAGTTTACTTCTGAAGGAGGAATAACCTGCTGGGAGAAGATATGTCCTGCCTTTACAGGTAAACTGAAATACAGTAGGCTAGAGTTCTAGCACGTTTCTTTGTTTCCCATTACAGTTAGGGTAAGGACACATGCTAAGATTTAGGGAGAATTAGTCTCCCTGGTGACAAACTGCCTCTTCTTCGGGTGACTAATCTCTCCGAAAAGCCTTCCTGCTGGCTAGAATCTAAATCGCCGGCAGGATGGCCCTCTGAGCAATTTGTTTTCCAAAGTTGCCACACAAGGAAACTTTGAGCAACTTCAGAAAACGAAGTGCTCCGAGTGCTGGCAGGAAGGCTTTTCGGGAAGATTAGTCACCTGAAGAAGAGGTGTTTCATCGCCGGGTGACTAAATCTCCCTCGAATCTTAGCATGTGCCTTTACCCTTAGTTTACCAAATTAAGCCTAGGGGAGCCTGCTGAGACTTTAATGAAAGTTCTTATAATTTGCAAATCATTAAAAATTTCTGCAAGTGGTAAGTCTCACCAGAAGGACATCATTGCGATTACTTGTGAAGACCACAGTAGTTAAAGACCAGTGGGCATTATATGCCTTGGCATTAAGGGTTACACAATGGCTATTTCATGGCAAGGAGCTTACTCTTACTTCAGCATGCTTTCCATTACACAAACTGGCAGGTGCAACAACCATGTTGGTGTTGTTCACATGGAAATTAGGTTCTGTTATTCAGTATGCAAAGACAGAGCACATATTTTTCTCTAAACATTGTGTCGTTGAGTTAATAGTAACTAGAAGCTTGACCTCAAAGCACCCTGTGGTCATTGCACTCCTGCCTTTTAACTTGTATATAAGGCCATCAGTATCTTAGTTGGAATGTCCAAAGTGGTACAGCTTCTCTTACACTCCCATTAAGGGAAACCGCCACTGAAGGTGAAAACAGAAGGTTCCCTGTGGAGGAGTGGCAGGACTGCCTATGCAGAATACAAACATCAAATCCAAATCGGTACGCAAAGAGCAGAGTCAAGATGAGAACAAGATCCATACAGGCAGCCAAGGTTCAGGATCCGAAAATCGAGGCCGAGGTCAAACACAATCAGAAAAGAGAGAGCTCAGTGATACACTAGTAGCACGATCGCTTTGCAAACAGAAGAGCCCTTGGCATTTATTAAACAGCAACATCCAAATGCCATTCATTAGGTCAAGCATAGGCCAAGCATGACCACTGACTTTGAGTCAACACACAGTGGCATAATTGCATGTATTACATCTCAACACTGGCATCAACACCACATGCCAGGCATCATCATGTATGCATCATGCAACTGACAAGACAAACATGTTCCTATGTCAAGACACATCAAAGCATGTCCCCCCAGAAGTGTAAGGTGCTTGACAAAAATCAACATGTCCTTGTTTAGATGGTCAATCTGCTATTGAGTATGGGAGGTTTTGATTGTCCCATGATGGTCCTCTTTTCCACATGGGATTGGCAGAAGCTATACAGAGAACTCCACCCAAAGGGAAACATTCTCCAATTACCCCTAACTCTGTAAGAACAGCTCTTGGGGCTCACACTGTAGGTCATCCTTTTGACAGAGCCCTACAGATTATAATAATAAAGGCAAACACAGGATACTCAAGCTTGCGATCTGTTAGAACGGCAAATAATAAAACTGTTGAGACTGCACTGTGTGTTATACCTGTAGGTACTGCACATATTCTACATATTCTACAAAGTTTTTTTTTAGCTACATATAGCACTGGAGATAGGAATAAAGAACTAATACTGGGCATCAGATAGAGGCTGCAATCAAAAGGCCAAAACCCAGTGTATTTATATAGGGTTAAGAAGACACTGTTGGCATGGAGGAGGTTTAAAGAACGGATGGAATGACAAGTTGGCGCCACTGCACATTTGTGTCATTGCCAGGCTGGAAACTATTCTGAGGCCTGTGTGTGTATATCTGCAGCTGTTTCATATCACTTGGCATTGAGATGACTCAAGCCCCAGCACAAGCAATTATAGTTTGAGCCACAAAGGAGAAGTAAATTGTTGCTTTACATGGAGTCTAAAAGGCATTGCCATGGTCAGATCTGTTTATGAAGGCAGAGACAGAAATAGTCCTAATCTGGACTCTGAAACCTGTAGTTTGCAGCAGAGGAATGGCCATACTTCAGTCTGTAGAGGTGACTTTAGGTGTGTGGGACGAGTTTTGACCAGCTCTCAATCTCAGTCTACACCCCCACCAGGTGTCTTAACTCCAAATTATTGCTAACAATAGATACTGGGAGAAAGCCGCCATGCAGTACTAACTGCTTAAAGTGCTTTATTACACAAAGTTGTGCAATAAAGCACTTTAAGCGGCTAGTACTGTGTGTTGGCTTTCTCTCATTGACTATTCTTAGCACTTATTTGGAATGGCCATACTTGTTGGTACGATATTGCATCTCTCAAGGATTTGTTAATCCATATACGAAATGATGACCAAATACAATAACAGTATTTATCTGAACTAATACTTTTACCGCCATACGTGTTGTATTTTTTATAAAGGGTGATCTGACTTTATTCTCTCTCTAGGTATTGGATATGCCTCAATTGTCATTGTGTCCCTGCTAAACGTGTACTACATTGTGATTCTTGCATGGGGAGTTTACTACCTGTTCCAGTCATTCCAAGAACAGCTGCCATGGGCTCTCTGCCACCAGGAATGGAACACAGAAAGCTGTGTGGAGGACACTATCAGGAAAAACAGGACCCTGTGGATGTCAATGAACTCTACAAACTTCACCTCTCCTGTTACAGAATTCTGGGAGTAAGTCCTCATACCTGCAGTGGTGCCTTTCTGTGAGATCATGTTTGTGTGTTGGAGATGTGTGTTTGGAGGATAGTCGAGGGAGTTTTAAAGGATAATAATACAGTGCTCTGGGGATATGGAGCAAAAGTGCTCAGTTCTTGTGTAGTAAGGGATTTAGGCTACAAACAGCAGGGCATGGTATTGAGATGCCAGAGGAACACATCAAGGGAGCTATCAAACCATCAGCAAATTGGGCCCACATGACCCAACTTTGGTGGTACATTGTATCCTGCACTGCAAACCGGGACTTCCCCTTTAATCATAGATTCTCAAGAAAAATACACTGGAATTCGGATTTCAGCTCACCCACGTGAAACCACTGCATCCCCTGAAAGCTACCGTGGAAGTCCACAAATGATTCCTGATGCACATTATGCAGGCTCCATCTTTCCCATGAAGTACAGATGTAAAGCATTTGGTATTAGGGGTGGCTTACAATCTTATATTGTAGTCAGGTGGAGAAAAGTAAATGTAAAATGAAAATACCCACCAACATTCTCCTTTAAGGGAATACGCCATGTGTAAAAAGCAAAGGAAAGATATGAGCCATAACCCCACAATTGGAGCAAAACTGCTCTAATGAAAATATTATGGGCAGAATAAATATGTATTGGGGTTATTTTTCTTTTATCCCCTGGCATCTGTTTGGGTGTTATTGGCTCAGTCTGCTTTTTTTTCCCATACGCCTCCTGTTGTGTTATATCCATCCAGAGGGTGTGATGTATTATTTGGGGCATGGCTAGCTGAACAGGGTCATACATATTCTAGAGAAAACTCCTTAACCTTTTTTGCATGGAATTTTTAAATATGAAGGATATAGGACTGCATAGTAATGATGTGCAGGTTGACCCAAAACCCAGAGTTTGACCACCAGTTGGGTGGGTTTGGATTGAATTTGGACAACCATTGTGGGTTAGGGTAAGGTGTGGGTCAGACTGGGAAATACATTCCTCCACTGCTCTTGAAGATTCCCTATCTTGGAACCAGAGATGCGCACAAAAGTAAAAAGTGGGTATGTCTTGGGCTCGAGTCCTGCAATGGAAACATTTTGCAGGTTAGGGTTAGGTGCAAGTTAAAGGAGAAGGAAATTTGTCTTGCACTTGGGGATGCCAAATGTTAGGCAGCCCAAGTAATTGTATTTACCTTCCTGAAACCCCAGGCCGGTGTCCTATCAGCATAGAACTGCACCGGCCCTGGGTTATTCCAGCGAGCACCACCGATTCTCTTCCAACTTCTTCTTTCTTCAAATTTCCCAGGGCAGACGCATGTGCAGTAGAACGAAATAGCTGATTTTTTAGTTAAAGTTCGGTTTTTCGCTCTACTGCGCATCTGCAGCCGCGCAAAGAAAGAGGAAGACTGAAGACGATCTCTAAGTGGTGCTCAGCAGTTTTCTGATGATAGGAGCACTGGCCTGGGGTTTCAGGTAAGTAAATAAATCACTTGGGGGTGCCTAACAATTGGCACCCCCAAGTTCAAGAAGACTTCTTCTCCTTTAACTTGCACCTGACCCTAACCTGCAAAATGTTTCAAGGTTTTGTGGTCTGCGGTCGGTGCAGGTTGACTTTTCCTGACCCGCACATCACTACTGCTTAGGGTTTCCCCATGCGTAACATCTGCTTACAAACAGTGCCTATATTTCCCATCTGGGGATTTTTATTGACTATTTGTGTGATACAGTATTGCAATTCTCAATTTGGCTCCAGTTCCTAACTGTTGCCTTTTGTTCTGACAAGTTAATAACCACTGACTCTTTTTCCTTATTCCACTTCCCTTTTCTCAGGTATTTTACACTTGTTTATTATTATTATTTTATGTGTCCTCCTTATCTTGTTCTCTTTGTCTTTTAATTATTTACTTCTAAACTACACTAAATGCCAGTTTGGCTCCTGCATTCCACCTGTCTGCCAGTTTGGCACCTTCATGCCTACAGACATGACAGGGGCAGATGTGGGACTGTGATCCTGCCAGAAAGCAGAGCTTGTGCAATGTTCCTCTATTACAAAGGTGAAAACATTTCCCTTGAGTGGTTTCAGCCCCTGTTGAACTTGGTATTGAGACTTACTGACTTTTGAAGCTTCATTATATAAAAGTAAAATCCCTCCCATTCCTGTAAAAGGACCTGTAAAAGGCTGGTTATAATTTGCGTTCTTGAATAAAGTAGCAATAGCGCTTGTTTCTTACAACTGTTAGAAATAGAATTTAATGATAGAAAAGTGTTATTTCGTCTATAAGTCTATACACTGAATAGTTAATTTCAGTTTTTAATTAATTTGTTTTCTGTAATCAAGTCTTTCCTTATGTTACTTTTAGTTTTTATTTCAGATAGAACGTGCTTCCTGAACTATGCTGGACATATTAAGCTGTTTAAGCCTCTCCTGATATTGTTTATTCTTTATTGCCAGGCCCGGACTGGCAATCTGTGGGTTCTGGCAAATGCCAGAGGGGCTGCTATAAGGTCCCATATAAACTCAGTATTTAGTGGGCTGGTGGGGGCTGTTTGGGCCTCTATGTGGGCTGACTGGTCCTCTGTGTACCTGACATGCCAGGGCTTATTTTAATTCTCAGTCCGGACCTGTTTATTGCCATTCTGTTGTCAGTCTTTCTATAGACTGCGTCTTCAAGATATCCCGCTAGGGACCTATTGCTAATATTGCTAATACCTCTCCTTGTACTTATACTTCTCCTGTGAGGGGCATTGCTATTTCTCAATCCCCCTATCTTTCAACGTTGTGATCCATGTCAAACACAGCTGCTCATATCATTGTGCCTCTTCAGTCTCCCTTTGCTCTTTTGGCTGCTAATCAAATACATATATAAATAACACTTACACTCATCTTAAAGGATTAGTGATCCTGTTAGAGTAGCAGCGACCCTGTGAAATACTGTTTAATTGTGTGTGTGTCCTGTGTGTTGATGTGATTTTCATGCAGTTACCACCCTGTTCCTCCTGTAAAATCTTTACTGGAGTCTTGCATTGTTGCTAATTATGGTGATCTAATCATTTTTCGACGGCACTGATGAAGCAAAAGTGCAGTAAAATCAGAATCAGACACCTTAGAGCCTTCACATAATGTCTACTTTATGGTGTGTTGGTTTGTGTGTCCTTATACACTTTATCCAACAATATATTCTTTATACTCTCTATATACTCTTTAATCATTCTACTCCATACTCTCTATACTTAAAACTCATTCCTGACCCTTTATCTCTCTTCTTCTTCAGGCACAAAGTTCTAAGCTTATCAAAGGGAATTGATGATGTTGGAGTACTGAAGTGGGATCTAGCTCTGTGTTTGCTGCTGACATGGGTCATATGTTTCTTTTGCATCTGGAAAGGAGTGAGATCCACTGGGAAGGTGAGTGTCCTGAGTCCGCTGTATGCACGCCTGCCCTTTAAGGTCAAGCAAGAAGCTCATGATAAGCATCTGTAAATAACCCATTTGGTCTATGGGCTGGGCGCTCCCAAGGACTGATTTGGAAACCTCTGGCTTATAGTAAAAATGGTGTGTGCACCAGTGATAGGCGAATTTGTCCTGTTTCTCCTTCGTCGAAGAATTTGGATGACCGTGTTCATTTTGACACCCTCGTTAATTCGCGGCAATTATGACGCTAGTGTCAATTTTAACACAGGCATTAAAGTCAATGGGCATCCGAATAATGTTGACGATCATCCGAATTTTTGGCCAGCGACAAATTTTCGCAAATTTATTCGCCTGCAGCGGAAATTGGAAATTCGCGCCTGGCGAATTTATTCACCCATCACTAGTGTGCACCAAGACCACAACTGGGCATTTGTTTCCTGTTTCCATGGCAGCTGAAAGTTTCCATTCTTTGTAATGTAAATCTAAACTCTAAAATCTAAAAAAACCAATGCACTGGCATTTCAACCTCCAAGGTAACTGTAGGAACAGGGAACACACACACAGCGGTTAGGAACTCAGAGTGGGTGGATACAGAGAAATTCATTGTCAGTCCTTTGGGATTATATTTGGTGATACTGATGGACAGGGAAGGGAATAGGTCATTCCTACTATACAGTGCTGCTAAGTTTCCCTTCTTAGGATTTCTAGGAACAGAAGGCACGGGTTAGAATTGGAGGGACATCAAAGTCCCATGCAGTATGTGGCTAATGTCACAGCACAGGAATGTAGCCAGAGGGCTGCAGTCAGTACAAGAGAAATATTTATAGAGAGGGCAAGAAGATCAAGCTGAGGGCAGAGAACCAGAAGCATTCAGATTGAGAGAACAAGGGCCCATTGCTGGAATTACAAAGGAAGGGCTCAGGGCAGTGCCGAGATTTGCCACCTTCTCTGGAAACAAATACCAGCCTTGCTATTTTACTTTTTATTTCCTATTAATAATTTTGGCATGAACATTACTACAGACATAATACTTGGACCTTTTTCTATGGTTGTTTATTTCTGTCTCACATGTAGCCATAGCAGTCACTTGGCACCAGGATAAAAAGTCATATATTGCTGAATTCGTAAAAAAATGCACATTCCAGCTCTTTTTGCTTTTCTGACTGTTCCTTCCTATCCTGGCAGGTGGTTTATTTCACGGCCACGTTCCCCTTTATCATGCTCCTTGTACTGTTGATCCGAGGGGTCACTCTGCCAGGGGCAGCAGAAGGGATCAAGTTCTACCTGTACCCAGACATCACCCGCCTGGCAGATCCCCAGGTGAGTCCCTGTGTGTATTAGTTGTGTTAGTGCCACATGCCTACTTTGGGGTGTGGAGCTGCCTTTACTAATGATGGGTAACATGCAAGATTTTAGTGACCTTACACATGGCCCCTAACTACTGCAAAGGTCACACATATTTATGTTGTCTCAATGAAGTAATGTGTAATCAGTGAAGATGCAGAAATTTTCTTGAAGCTCAGATAGTTACGCACCTTTTAACAACATAGCAACATAAAGCCAACTGAACTGAACTGCAACTGACACTATTTTATTGCTTCATTTAGATATTATATTATCATGAATGTGTAACCAAAAAAAACCTGATAATATCATAAAACTATCAATTGCAAAAGTGCTCAGAAGATTACTTTTACATAAAGTTATAGCCGTATGTTCCCTACCGCTTTGATCTACTTTAAGCAACTGCATTTATTTTGCCAACTCCTGTGGTATCACCCAACTCTTGTCTCTCGATCTCTCAATTTAAAGTTCTTCTCATTTCTAAAACCTGCAGTCCCTTGATTGATTGATCACAGATTGTCAGAAGTAGATATATGATGTTAGATATACTCTAAGCTTGCACCACTGTTAAGATGATTGGTAGGTTCAACATACACCTTTGAGTTTCCAGCTAGTGCTCCTAATCCCATCCAGTTGAATTTTTTAGGTAGTAAATACTAAGCCTGAGTTCCTTCAGCACTGAGGTCACTTCACTTTAGGTCAGTTATGCATAAGGGAGAACTAGCTCCAGCTATCAGTCCTTAGATGGAGCACAAAGCTGCTCTCTATAACTATGTCTCACTATCTGTTCCTAGAACATACTCCTGACAAAGGTTATATCTTACTAAACCTCACTCATGGGGTTCCTGTTCCTCAACTTTTCATAGAAGGAGTGTCCCTCTAGGGCAGAAGTCTTTACTGGTCCTTGTTGATATCATGCTCCCCAGCACAGATTCACCTGGGTCAGAAGATGAAGGCCAAAGAAGATGAACCACCATTTTCCAATTGCTATATCAAAGCTAACAAGAAGGTTCACTAACTCTGTGGATCAGTAACAATGGTATCCCCTTAGGTCATTTAGATCCAGTACTGGGGCCTAGCGACTAGGAGATTCCAAATCTTCTGGGGAATCTCCAGCCATAAAGACTGTTGTGTGTCCCTACAGTAATCTCACATTTTACTTTCTGTCTCCTGTTTCTTTCAGGTGTGGATCGATGCTGGGACCCAGATTTTCTTCTCTTATGCCATCTGTTTGGGAGCCATGACCTCCTTGGGCAGCTACAACAAGTACAAGTACAACTGTTACAGGCAAGTCAGTGGTCAGAGGGGGTGGGAGCTGTCCGGGTTTGGTTTTTGTTCATTAACACTGCTCGTGACATGTGTGTGACTTAGGGACTGTATGCTGCTGGGATGCCTCAACAGTGGTACCAGTTTTGTGTCTGGCTTCGCAATTTTTTCCGTCCTGGGCTTCATGGCACAAGAGCAAGGGGTGGACATTGCAGATGTGGCAGAGTCAGGTACTGTATGATGTTGCTACCGTGGTGGGGGCTGTTGCCCACAACCACGTGACAGGTCTGTAACATGGAAGTCAAGCCTGTGGATACCAGAAACCTGGGTACTGACTTATACATGAAAATAAAAGTTCTCTGATCACTTTGTTAATGCAGAACTCTACTGCCTCCTCTGGTAATAATAGGTCAGTGCAGTTAACTACTCAACAACTAATTACAGTAGAACTCTGATTTTACGTCCCTGGATTTTATTCTTTCCCAGAATTGACACTGATTTGTCCTGGTCCCATTCAGGCAAACTGTGTATTTTCTATCCCGGATTTAACATTTTCCTGGATCTTACGTTGTTTTGACGCAGTCCCCTGGGAAACATTATATCGTTCTACTGTAAATATATTTTTTGTATATGCTAATATAGTGGATTTGGAATAACAGCAGCATCTCCTGTTCATTTTGGCTGACCATACATAGATGTCAGAAAATTAATTAGTGAAAAGAGAACAGGCCAGATGCCTCTTCTATGTTCACTAACTTTATTTTCTGAGCAAATCAACATCACAAGACTTTGCCCTTCTCGTTATCTTAATTTTCTGCCAACTGTGTCCAATAGGCCGAAATGAACAGCAGTTGCTGTTGTTTCCTAGACATTATGTTATCAGTTTTCAAGATAAACTGTTTTATCTTGAAAAAAAGAAGATTAAACATAATTGCTGTAAATTGCAAAAGTGCTTAGAAGGGTGCTCTGAGTTATTTTGCATTCAGTTGTTTGGAGGGTTTACATTTCCTTTAAGGGGAGCAGCTCTCGATATATTAACTGCAAGGCTGAGCTAACTGCCCCGAGGAGTGAGGATGTTCTGCAGGCGCTCTGTGCCAGCGGATATTGTAGCATGCCAGGAGAATGTGTCCTTTAAAGGGGAGATGGATAATAGCAAGCAATTCTTTGTCAAAATATTTTATTATAACTGATTCAGCCCACTGAGTTTTACTGCTCCATTTCTGTATATTTATGAGTGGGACTTTGTTACAACAATGACCCCTAGTGACTGAATTATGAAATTGTAGAATTTTTACTTTGTTTTCCGGAACAAATACTAAGGAATTTAGCACCATTCAGCCACCATAGGTGCAGGGTTATGCATGATAATTGTAACATTGTTTTCCCCCAGGCCTTCTCCTGAACAGCTTTTTAAAACATTACATACTGGTTATATTGTACCCCCCTGTTTTCTTCTTAAAGGAGAATTCAACCCTAAAATTAAAATAAACCCTACCCTATATAGACCCCCACTTCCTCCTCCCCCCAGCCTAATTGTTACCCCGAGCAAATGCCTCTAACGTTTTACTTACCCCTCGGTGCAGATTCAGGCACGGGCGCCATCTTCAGCCGATTCTGCGATCTTCGAAATTGGCAATTTTCGTGAGTTACTGTGTATGCGCAGTTGTTTCGGAACAGAAAATTGCTCCAACTGTGCATGCACCGCCATGCTGGTCTCATAACAAAAGATTTCCGAAGAAAAAGATGGCACCTGTGAACTCTGATGCCTGAATCTGCACCAAGGGGTAATTAAAACATTAGGGGCATTTGCCCAGGGTAGCACTTAGGCTGGGGGGAGGGGGGTCTATGTAGGGTAGGGGGGTAGGGTTTTTTAAACTTTAGGGTTGAATTCTCCTTTGAACTGCATTGTTTTGGCTGAGCAAAAAGTTGCTTAGCCCCTGTAATTTACATGGCCAAGATGGCGGCCCGTGAAGAACAATAATGGCGTAACATTCTATGGCTCTAATATTCTTTCTTACTGAAAATGATGTTGTTTAGGTGGGGACCACATGGCAATATAATGGTGGATACCCTTTAGGTAGGATTGTCCTAGAAGTAATTAAAACAAATGTAAACCCTCAAAACAGGTGAATGTACAATTGCTCTTCTAAGCAATTTTTCAATTTACATGAATTGATTTTCTTGTTTTCAAGATATTAGCGGTATTTACCCTGCTAATATAATGAATAACAACAGCACCAACAACCATTAGTTTCAGCCAGCTAGCTAAAGTTGGATGGAAAATTAAGTTAGCGAGAAAAGCAAAGTCTTGTGGTGAAGATTTGCATAGAAAATAAAGTAAGTGTGTTTCTCTGGTCAGTTCTGGACAGAAAAGACTTTCCTTTTCTCAGTAACTACATTCAATATAAACTGAAGCTAGACAGCTGGAATGGACAGCAGGTGGCACTGCTGTTTCAAAAATCCAATATATTATCGGTGTAAAACATAGTAATATCTTGACAACAATAAACAAATATTTAATATAAATTGCAAAAATGCTCAGGAGAGCTCTCTACATTTCCTTTAAAAGTGGGGCATATTTTCCCTTGTGAAGTTATTGAACTTCATTTATTTGAGGATATTTTTGTCTAAGTGCCACTACCCTGGCATTGATTTATAGTATAGTCTTTGAGGAAACCTTGGGAGTTATCTCTGCTATCTCCTGCCCTCTTAGGCTGGCTGTACCCAATATTATTATACAGACCCCATAAACTGATAAGAATATATTCATTGCCTATATGGTGGGAGACGAGCCAACCAATATTGGCAGAAGGCTTGGATATTGTCTGGCTCGTTGATCAGGCTGGCCGTAAAATTTTGATAGGTTGCCTTTGTTAGTGCTGAATGCTCAGATACAGGTAGAATTCAATTGTTTCTACCTGATTATCTGACAGGATTTTTTAACCTGCCTGATCGAGATCAGGCTGACTTTCGTAAAGATATCGATTAGGGGAGCCCATCAGATGGCCCCACACACGGGCCAATAATCTGCCGACTCGGTCTGTTGGCAGCTTTTATCGGCCCGTGTATGGGGGCCTAGATTACTAAAGAATTCTCTCAGTATCTATCTCAGTACATATGGCTGCAGGTTGGGCCCCAGTTGTTTGGAATAGAAGACAACCTCCTGCTAGTCCTTCCTCCCAGAATTATGCTCAGAACATTTGTGTGCATGGTTCCCATAGTAAAGAGAGAGTTTGGAATCATAGCTTGGGGCAGAAGATTGGAGCTTGGCTCGTTAACTTGGCTGGAGAATGTGCTTCTAGTCTAAGTTCTCATGGTCACCCCATCAGCCTTAGCAGCTTGGCTCAAGTTTGCTGCACTAAGAATGACTGTATGATAGAGAATACCCACACACTGTCAAATCTAAAGAAGTTAGGTCAGACAAATGTAATGAGCTCAGGCATTGATCTAGTCATGGAAATCCTCAGTGACTGCTAATATCCTTGTTATTTACAGTAGGGGGTCCATTAAAGACTGTATAACGTCATTGTGCAGCCTCTTATATCATTAACCTCATCTCATTCATCTAATTTCTGCCCAAGGATGGCACAGTGTAACCCAACACCTATTCACTGGCATTGTTGGGATATTCTTTTTTGCTTAGAATTATTTCTTTTATGAAATCATAAATAGGAGATGATATCCCAGTTTTGTTTTTTATTTCAAAGATTGGTTCTCTATATACTATCTACTTTTATTTAAAGAGTTTACATTAGATATACTACCCTAGAGCAACACCCTGCCAACTCATTGCCCATCTCCATAGTTAATATTTTACTTCTTTCTACTGACAGGCGACACATGCATTATCCTCTTTCCACAATAAATAATATATTAACAGGGTGGGTCACCTTTAAGTTAACATTCAGTATGTTATAGGATGTCCTATTCCTAGCAACTTTGCAATTGGTCTTCATTATTTATTTTTTATAGTTTTTGAATTATTTGCCTTCTTCTACACCTTTCCAACTTTCAAATGGGGGTCGCTCAGGGGCATAACTACAGAGGAAGCAGACCCTGCGGCTGCAGGGGGGATAAGAGATACAGGGGGCCCCATGAGACCCTAATTAATGTGCAATTTCAAAACGTATTTTTAAAATACAGCAATCTCTGAATATTTTGCGGGCCCTAAAATGAATTTGCTGTGGGCCCATTAACATCTAGTTATGCCACTGGGGTCACTGACCCCAGCAGCCAAAAAAACTACTGCTCTTTGAGGCCAAAATCTTATTGCTATTGTTACTTTTAGTTCCTTTTCTTTCTATTTAGTCCCTCTTCTATTCTTATGCCAGTTTATCTTTTAAATCAGCCAGATAGCTGCTGAATCGCTGAAAAACCACAAAAAAATTAAAAATTCAAACAAATTCATATGTTCTTCGAATATCAATACCTATATCATACCACAAGTTAAATTAAAGGTGAACAATTCCTTTAACCCTACAGTATCTAACACAATGATCAGTCCAAAGAACAGTGACCCCCAACGGTTTAGTACCTACACACACCACCTTTTATAGAATGCACAATTTTAAGCAATTCAGTTTGCTGTGTGTTCATGATGAGATGGAAGAGCGTTTTAAGGATTTAAGTCAAATTCGATTAACAACTTTATCCTTGGTTTCTAAGGGCAGATACACACGCTCAGATTTGTGGAGACAAATCTTCTCTTTTTCTTGGCGAATAATCTCGCCGAACTGCCTTCCCCTGCCTTCCCAGCGGCTAGAATGTAAATCACTGGTGGGACAGCACTTGGAGAGCTTCATTTTCTGAAATCGCCCGAAGTTGCCTGACGAGAAAACTTTGGGCGACCGGAAAACGAAGCACTCCGATTGCCAACCCGCCTGTTTACATTCTAGCCGTCAGGAAGGCTGGGGAAGGCATTTCGGGGAGATTAGTCACCCGAAGAAGAGGAAATTTGTCGCCGGGCGACTAATCTCCCTGAATCTGAGCGTGTGTCTCTGCTCTTAATCTCTTCCAGGGTGAGGGTGCTGGTGTGTGGTTTATCTTATTGTTCTTTTTAGTGGAAGGATCTGCCTACCATGTATATAGGGAATAATGCAATTACTGCACTTAGGGAGATACTGTCTAATAAGTGTTGCTGATGGAAGGATACTGATGGTATAGGTAAGAGCAGGCTTAGAACCCTGTGGTGCAGTTTTTAAATCCTCAGTTACAGGGAAGGAGAGGCAACATCTTCATTGAGCTTAACGCTACTAATTAAAGCACATCTATCTCTCTCTAGGTCCTGGCCTGGCTTTCATTGCTTACCCCAAGGCAGTGTCCATGATGCCTCTACCCTCCTTTTGGGCCATCCTATTCTTTATTATGCTTCTGCTGCTTGGGCTGGATAGCCAGGTTAGTAACATTAAACAGGACAACTCATAACATGTAGCTTCTTTACCTCTTGCCCTCTCCAGTTGATGTTTAGTTACAATTCCCAGTCTCAAGGCTCAACATCCCTGGTGTAGATGGAAACATTCATAACCCCTCTGTAAAATGAAGGCCGACTGTAAATTGTCTTAAAATATCACTGTTAACATCACAATAATTATTTAATTATCAGGTGGATTGGTCCTTTTAATGGTCCAGAAAGCTGGAAAAACTGTTGTTCCCATGGTGTCCACACTAGATGGAGCTTAAAATAATCAGATTTAGTAGAGAGATCAGATCAGGGGCCCCACCATATCGCAGTATCGGATCTGCTATCCGGAAACCCATTATCCAGAAAGCTCAGAATTACGGAAAGGCTGTCTCCCATAGACTCTATTTTATCCAAATAATCCACATTTTAAAAAGTGATTTCCTTTTTCTCTGTAATAATAAAACAGTACATTGTACTTGATCCAAACTAAGATATAATTGATCCTTATTGGAAGCAAAACCATCTTATTGAGTTTATTTAATGTTTACATTATTTTCTAGTAGACCTAAGGTATGAAGAACCAAATTACAGAAAGATCCATTATCCGGAAAACCTCAGGTCCTGACCATTCTGGTTAACAGGTCCCATACCTGTACAGTATTCTACAATACAGACACACTCTTTGTTTTTTTGTATTATTATCAGTCATAGAATGAACATTGTGTTCTTATAAATAGGCCCCTAAATAAATAATGGGTAAGTCAAACTGTACTATAAATTACATCTTCCTATTCCATTCTTATGACCTGTGCCTGCCATTATCACCATTCAATAACTAGTAGATATTTTTTTTCTCCATCTCAGTTTGTTGAAGTTGAAGGACAGATCACATCTCTAGTTGATCTGTATCCGTCCTTCCTACGGAAGGGTTACCGGCGAGAAATGTTCATCGCTGTAGTGTGTATCCTCAGCTATCTTCTGGGGTTAACCATGGTTACTGAAGTAAGTATTCCTGTAGCTGCTCTCACTCTCAGTGTTCATGGTGTCTCTGTACTTGCCATAGCTTATTAGACAACTGCCTTTATACTAAAACACTTAGGGGCAGATTTACTAAGGTGCGAAGTGGCTAAGGCTTGTGACAATTCGCCAGCGTAGCCGCCCGCAGGGACATTGGCAATTTACTAACAGGCACAGGCATCAATTTGTTAGTGAACGGGACAGTCGCTAGCGGTCATTCGCACTCTATCGCCAGGTGACTTTTCGCTTTATCGAACGGACGTTACTCAAATTCAAATTCACTAAAGTGCGGATTTTACTGAACGTTACCTCTTTCACCAGAGTTGTCTTCACCACCTCAGACCAGGCGAAGTGCATTAAAGTAGCTAGATCTTCCTCAATCTTCCACTTACATTATATTGTGTGAGCTAATAATGCATCAAAGTCCAAAAAATGCTGGCGTCTTATACTTTTTTCAGCCTGATTGCCTGCAAAAGACCTAACAAACTTTTTTTGGGTAACCGGTTTTCCTCACACATTTGCAAACATATGGAACAATAATTTTACAGTGGGCATTATAACAACTCTATTGTCTTTATTAAGGATCCCTGGACATGTGTTTTAAAAAATGTAATTTGTAAGTATATGCACCAACATTTAACATAAAGACGTCCATACCTATTGATCTGAGCGCAAGATCCCTTGCAAAGTTTCGCTAGGTAGAAATGAACGCTAACACATCTTCACTATAAAATGCTCTCATTGTCGAAGTAACGCTAGCGAAAAGTCGCCACCGTTCGGTGCCCATGATGAAACTCTGCATTTTAGTGAATTGGCGTTATCTGAGCGAAGTTTCGACTGTCAAAGTGTTGTGCTGGGTGCGAAGGGGACAAGATATTATGTCCTCAGCATGCCAACCCATACAGTATGAACATACACAGTACTTGATGAACCTGGGTTGCTCTCTTTCAGATAGGGGTTGACCTTGACCTAACAGAAAGGTCTTTCAGGAATTTTAGGAACTGACAAACACACCCTTCATAGACATCAGTGCTCTTTGGAGGTGAATGGATCCTAACGCGAGGCTCCCTCCTGACAATCAAAAACCATGAGTAATACTACATTAAGCATGAAACATCAGAGTAGGCTGCAGACTATAGAACCAATTTACTGTCAAAGTAGGAGAAAACCTAGAGTTTGGCAAAGGTTAACACAGGCAGCAAGTAGCCTAATCTGGAACAAAGCAAGAGTCAATAACCAGTCAGCAAACAGGAGCTCAGAAACGTTTAGAGGCAAAAGATGACAGCAGCTAGCATGGAGGGAGTGATTAGGGGCTTTTATTTGAAGGTGCTTTGGCACTAGAACTTTAGTGGCAAATCAATTTGCCCTTATTCTGAATCGGATGTTGGCAGACACTGGCAACCTGGCTCTGTGCAACAACTAAAGGAATAATCTCCCAGTCTGACTATTGAAAAGAGATCCACTCAAGAGCAGAAAATAGAGAGAATAAGAGATATATGCCTGGGTAGATTCTGCTTAGATTTGGTTACCCAAGAGGACTAATTCAAATTGGCTCAGGATTAATTTACCCTTTTCATGGTTTATTTTTAATGTATCTCATTGTCAAACAACCAGCAAGAGGCATGTGTAACATACATCCCAGTTGTTCCAAATGGGCATGTAGCAAAAATCAATGTACATGTGGAGCTTTGCCGTCTGCTTTCCTAACCATTACTATTCTCCTTTACTCAGGGTGGCATGTACATGTTCCAACTCTTTGACTACTATGCAGCTAGTGGTGTTTGCCTCCTGTGGGTTGCATTCTTTGAATGTGTTGCTGTAGCCTGGGTTTATGGTAAGTATCCTACTACTAGACTAGAAATTACGGCATTCTAGGAGGGCACCAGCTGCAGACCTGCCTCCATCTCTTATCCCATTCTGCTTTGTTTGTAGGCACTGATAAATTTTATGATAATATAGAAGATATGATTGGATATAAACCGGGACCTTGGATGAAGTGGAGCTGGACTGTGATCACTCCTCTTCTCTGTGTGGTGAGTTGGAACTCCACTCCTGGAGAGATACTGTGGGCACCATGTGGTGGCCTTTATATACTGTAGTGCCACATTTTCTGTATGAAACCATTTACATTAGCTCTCAAAGTAACCTACCTTGGGAAAACTGAAAATAAACTCACCCCTATTATGGAGCTGTGATTGTCTGTACATCATGCTCTTGGGCTGTTCTCTTCCACATTATCAGGCATGCGTTTGGGGCTTGGAACTGGTCAACAGGTTTTCCACTGCACTGATTTCTGTGGGAAGTATGAAGCAGGTTAATTGAGCTCATGCACCATGAGTGGCTTTTACAGGTCCAAAGAGATCAAGGCAGTGGAGAAAAATATAGTTCTTTAGTTCTTCATCTCATTGTTCAGGTTCAAGACCAGAGACAGAATAAGAGGCACTGCTGGCCAAGACAAATACCTCTTGTGTCTGCCCAGCTTGCCACCTTTCCCATACTTTCCCTTCTTCTTTTCCAGGGCTGTTTTATATTCTCATTAGCCAAGTATGCCCCACTCACCTACAACAAGTATTATGTCTACCCAGACTGGGCAATTGGACTGGGCTGGGTCCTTGCTTTGTCATCTATGATCTGCATCCCCTTGGTCATGGTGTTCCGCATTGCACGTTCTGAAGGCTCTCTCATCGAGGTAGGTAGTGTGATTGCTTTTGGTAGATCTCAAGCTTAATGTTTATAGGTCCAGTTAACTTGACCCAGTCTTTTTATTTCCAGAGGATTAAAGCTGTTACAGCTCCCAAAGAAGTAAACCGTTGGGCCAAGGATTCGGAAGGAGCTACTCCAATCTGCACAAATGGAGGCTTTGAAAAGCCAACGCATGTTATTGTGGAGACCATGATGTGATCAGGCTCCCAAGCTTCCCCCAGTCTAGGGAGGGACAGTTGTGTTCTAAGCTGTTTACTAACCTTCTCCTTAGATCAAGGATGTCCAATGTGAGGCCCTTTAGATGTTGTTGAACTCCCCTCAACTTGAATGTGGGGTGCAGGGGGTTGTAATTCCAACGTCAACTGGAGGGCCACAGATTGGCAATCCCTGCCTTAGATACAGGTTTATGGAGATCTCTGTTTGCACTAGAATTTGATTCTTTTGGCTCTTGTAGAGTATATTGTGTTTTTATATATATATATCTATATATATCTATATATATATATATCTATATATATCTATATCTATCTATATCTATCTATATACAGTATATATATATATATATACACACAGTATATATATATATATATATATATATATATATATATATATATATATATATATATATATATATATATATATATATATATGTGCGCGAAAAGAGCGTATGTTATATTTTATAGTGAGTGCCTGATCTCTGGGTGCGGAGAAAGATTCTGATATCACAACAGTTTTAGACATTTATCATATTATATATCATAACACAGTAGTTGTATGTGCAGCTGGAGTCTACCTACTGTTAAGTTCTAAACGCTACAGGGGCAGAATGGCCCTTTAATGTAAAACATCTAGAAAGAAGCTTTATCCTGGTCAAGAATATAGAAAAATAGCAAACTGCTTCACTGTGTATGGGGTGAGGGTATGTCAGTGATCGGCATGTGATGCAGTCAACAATGATGGCCTCCAGACCAAGACCACTGTGCAGCTGTCTGGGGGACATAGTTAAACTGGGGGTAGTGGCAGTGATGTGACGTGGGAAATGGGTGACTAGAATGTGATGATATCTGAAGACCCCTAATCTTTGCTTCTCAACAGCAGCCCCTCCCTGGAGAATCAACCTCTTAAGTGAAAACATTGCAAAGGGGCCATTCTGTAAAAAATGAATAGCAGAGCAATCATTATTGCCTCTTAACCAGCAACATTTTCTATTTCGTGAGGGGGGGGGGTTGATTTTTTAAAAATATTGTCATTTTATCAAATAATTTCCAATTTCCAAATTTTATTTTCATTTAATTGCATCATGCATTTCATGGTTTCTGGTCAAGCTGCATCCTGACCACAATCACAAAAGTTGAAGTTAATGTAATGAGTTTGCAATAACAGCGACACCCGCTGTGCATTTTGGCTGACACAGAATATTAAAGGAAAACTATACCCCCTGAACCATGTAGAAATATATTGCATAAAACAGCTCATATGTAAAATCCTGCTTCGTGTACATAAACCATTTTCATAAGAATATACTTTTTAGTAGTATGTGCCATTGGGTAATCATTAATAGAAAATTGCCATTTTAAAAAATAAGGGCCACCCCCCCTGGGATCGTATGATTCACGGTGCACACAAACAAACCATACATGTTAGGTCACATGAGCCAATTAACGGACAGAGTTCTGTCTTTTGCTTCCTCACTTCTTCCTGTTACAGTTAGAGTTGTAGTATTTCTGGCCAGGTGATCTCTGAGACAGCAAAGAGACAATCACAAATGGTGGGTCAAGGAAAGAGATGTAAAAGGACAATATTTACTTAAATATATATTAATACGATATAAATTATTTGCTTAAATATTCATTTTGGGGGTAAAGTTTTCCTTTAAGGAAGTGAGGAAAGGAAATAGGAAAGCCTTGTGATGCTGCTGTGCTCAAAAAATTGTTAGGTCACAGAGAAGGGTCGTCTGAGGTTTCTGTGGTCATGTCTAAGCAGAGCAGCATCACAAGACTTTCTTTTCACACTAACTTTGTATTTTACCAAATCTCCTCTAACCAATGACATGCCAACAAAGTAGTAAGAACTTCATACACCCTGTTAATAAGGAGGGCGTGTAACCTTCTGAATGTGCCTCTTCTGCTGATGGTAATTATGGTTATGGTAATTTATGATATGTGGAAGATTAATATTGAATTTTATTTGTGTTTGTATTATATGCACTACTTTTATAGGACATTTCCCGTTATTGCTTGTTCATTGAGAAGCAGGGTGATTTTAAAGCCCTTGAGAAGATTTATTTTTTTATTTCTCTATAATTAGAACATTTTAGTTCAGTGTTTGGCCACATTTCTTTTGGCTTATTTGTTATTTGCCCGATGTAATGTTCCTGTGGATCTCTATTGAGTCTGAATCAGCTGTAGATCTGGCTTTTGGATAAATACATTAAAAGGCATATGAAGGGACAAATAAATGCTTCTCTTTCTGTGTGTACAATTGCTGCTTGCCTTCTCCTCTTCACGGTGCTGTGCCTCAGAAGTGTGAGACAGAGGGTCAAGTTTCTGTAGCCCATGGTAAGCTCAGTAGGGAACTAGGAGGGAGCGTCCTGCACTGGAGACACTGTATGGAAATGAAGGGCTGAAATGATAAGGCTGCTGAGGCATGAGGCCTTCCAGAAATGACATTGCATGAACTCCAGCGGGCTTTCTGAATTCCATAGGAGAAATGAATAAACTGTTAAAAATACTTTTTAGAGCAAGTATGCCCTATATTTATGACTTTATGCCTTATCTTCCAATTTGGCTTGGGTATGGACTACCTGTGCACCGCAAGATGTCATTAAACTGCAATTTTCAGTACCCCCCCAACAGTGGTTGGGATTTGTATTTCATCACCTGGCAGGCCACAGGTTAACTGACTGCAGTGCACATGACATTCCTTCAATAAATATGTACATGTATACAAGAGTAGGACATGCTAGGACTTTCCATCTCAGAGGTCTTTTCCATAGGCTTCAACAAATGACAACAAGCTAGAGGTCAGACTCTACTGGAGTCTCTACAGCAGTGATCCCCAACCAGTAGCTCATGAGCCACATGTTGCTCCCCAACACCTTGGATATTGCTCCCAGTGGCCACAGAGCAGGTTCTTATTTTTGAATTCCAGGCTTGGAAACAAAGTTTTTGTTACAAAAAAAACAGGTGTACTGCCAAACAGAGTCTCAAGTGTCAGTCCACATAGGGGCTACCAGTAGTCAAAGACAACCCTTATTTGGCACCACTCAGGAACATTTTACATGCTTTTGTTGCTCCCCACTGCAATGTTGCTTACGGGTGGAAAAGGTTGGGGACCCCTGCTCTACAGAATGTCTTTACTAACATCAGCATTACAGCAGATTCTATTTGCACAAATAAAAGCACTAAGCTGTGCCCTCAATATTGTTAACAAAAACCTGAATTCGTTTTTCAGTATTTCTCTAAGAACTGTCTTTTTACTTCACCTTTTATGAGCATTTTTTTTAGACATTTGATAAGAATTCTCTTTTCACCAGTTGTTTCCTATGCCCTTCCTACTGTTATAAGAGCATGACTGGGGGCTCACTTTTGGGTTATAACTATCACAGGACGGAGTCTGTCTTGGAAGACTAGGCTCATTAATGATAGTTCTATTATTTGTCTAAGAAGAAATGGCACTGTGCCTTCAGAACCGCCCCCCTCGGTTTTTCTTGGACCAGTAGAGACTGATGGAAACTACTCAAGGAAGCAGCAAACTCATACGTAGAGTGGGCACAGACACTGGATTCTTCTGTTACCCCATAAGCTGAACTGAGGGCCCCAGGCTTAATTTGTACCAGAGTTTGTGTTGCCACTCGGCTGCCATACTGTAACCTTAGGTGCTTTTGTAATCTACTTCCATAATAAACAGTTGAATTGAAAAACACTTGCCAATGCATGTCCTTATTTCTGGGGTATTAAAATGAGAAGTATGCCTATTGGGTGCAAAATAGTTGTTATAATAATAGCTCACATACCTTGTTAGGGTCATGGAATTTCAGGAACCGGAGATCACTTGCGGTTTAAGACAAAGTTATTTGACACAAGCTCCATGGATTCTGAACTCATAAAGAGTAAGAACCCTGAACAAAGAAATCAGAGTTTTTATAGAATTGTAAATAGGGAGTTACCAGTGGGAGAAGATAGTGATATCACTCCACAGCACAGGAAAACAAAGAACTGCTCTTATAGCCAAACAGGTGGCTCTGTCCTAAAGGCCAGTGTACTAGTTTCTGTACATATTTAATCTATATTTTAATATTTGTACTTGAAAAGAAAACCTATACTTTTAATTAATCAAGTGTTCCTGCTTCATCAATGGCACAAGAGAGTTTTGATAAAGCATTTCCAAACGATCCAAACTGGTAAAATTCATTGTTTTATTAATAAAAACCCAGCTTCTCTCAGTACAGTCATTTAAATAGAGAAAAATATTTACAAATGCATCCAGAACAGGACTAAAATAAAGTTCTCCGTATCCTGAACCTTTAACATTTTGTGCTTTCCCCAAATACATAAGAAATCAAAAGGCAGTAGAAAAATACTTTACAACTTAAGTTGCTCTCATCTCATATAGGATAAAAATACTGATTTTTAGTTATGCAGGTAACGAGAACGCCCATTGAAAATGCATAGGAAGGGGTACAAGGAATTAACATATTAAAGCCATTAGTTAAAATTCACTATTAAAAACCCCGAAACGGGAGCTCTGTACCCACAAATATTGCATATAAAAATACCTTTAGTACCTTCTATGGCACAGAAATTGTACATGGTGAACCAGCCGCAGTGTATTTCTTTCTAACCGAGAAGGACAACCTGTGGTCCTACAACTTCTAGCATCCTCAAGAGCATTCAGCTGTCAGAGGAACTGGGGAATTGTTGTTATACAATAGTTGTAATGCCACAGGTTTATCCACCTCTGTCTCAAACTATTAGACTGTTGGCTGGCTGAGATGTAGCTGAAGAAAAAGCTGGACAGCTGTCCACCCCTACACAGGAGGAATGATGTAAACCGCTGCAATAATGCAGCTGGCGCTGTCATTCCTTTTGCATTTGGAAGTGTCCGCTGCGGAACAACCAGGATTAATGATGCAGATACCACAGAGGCACTGGTGAACGAGATTGGCACAATACAATAGCAGGAATGCTGTCAACACAGTACATTAACCACATCAGACAGGATGGTGGCAGCATCCAGCAGCTTTTGGATCATATATGCCTAGTGATTCTTAGGCATGGAGACAAGTCTTGTGGTCACAATTATATACAGTAGAAGGGCTATGTGCCTTAACTTAAAGATAAGGGTTCCCCAACATGTGACTCTTCAGATGTAACATATCTACAGCTCCTACAAAGGTTCTTGGGCAATGCTAGGGCTCTGTATCAGCCACAGGTGGGAGATCTCTGTTCCAAAGCCCTAAAGTGGTCATAGAACATCCCCTCCCCAGTCACAAAGGCTTCTCGTGAATTATCTGGCTTCAGCATTGGTATGTGGAGAATAGGAGCCATGATAATTACTGTAAGAGGGATGGTGACATCAAAGGGGGTCAAGAATTACTACTACAGCAAGCAATTAGACCCTGTACTGGGAATTTGGTGAGCAACAAGATATCCAGATTATACCTCTAAAATGGTTTGCATACAGTATGCTGTGGGTGCCATGTTTGCAAAGAAAAATCTGATTGTGGGCCCTTGTGCCAGTATAAACATCCAGAACCAGAGGGAGAAGGAGTAAACACTTCATAATCCAGACAGAGAGATACAAGAATACAATTGAACATTGTCTGAAGCTATTCCATTGGCTTGCTCCATCACTGAGGCCGCCATGATGTCTTTCAGGGATATTGTGCAGAGGAGAGAATACAAACACAATCTGATACAGTGAAACAATGAGTCAAGGTGCAGTGACAAAGGAGTTGTGCTCTTTTTCTGGAAGTGTGTGTGATATCACAGTGCCAAGCAAAAGCATTAAGGGATGCTCCTGAAATACTGTAGACTGGTACGATGGCTGTGCATTCCTATATGAAGGGTGGCTTGTGGGAGTGGAACAGGGATATTGCTAGACAGCATCCTAATGATGCAGTGAGCAGAGGTTGTGTTGGAGTTCTCAATGGGTGAGAGACATCCCAAACAAAGAAAAAAGTGAGAAAACACGGTGTAAAGTGCATGAGTGTTATACTGTTCAGCATCGCTAGTCAACTGAAACAAATTATAGTGCAAGTGTTGAACAAATCACACGGGGGGGGAGGTGAGTACGCTATTATCCATTTAGAAGAGATACAACTGCCTCTGATGCTATGAATGAACTATAATGCCCAACACTGGTTGGCAGAGGAGCCTTGGAAGGCCCCAATGCCTGTGATCTAGCAAGTCTTTGTGCATTTCCTCAATAATTGTGTAGTGCGGGTGTGTTTCCGTGGGGTGAAAAAGCTATAATCGAACGCTAATAAAGGAATAGCACCATAAGTACAGGATAAACCTTAACCACCAGGGTTCTGTAACCAACGTCAATACAGGGAATAGGAAAGTGATAACTTAATTGTGATGGGGTGAAAAGAGGCAGGGAAGGGTGACCCCTGCACCACTGGAAACAGACCTCTGCACAGTTTCACTTTGTACAATATAATCTAAGTGCTGACAATACATAAACACACGTTAAAAAATAAGTAGCTTATCCCCTTCGCTAATTAAAAATAATAAATGGGCAACACCCAGCTTTCAACAGTTTAAACATTAATCTCCTGAAATGATTAATTTAGGGTTCAGAGAGTCTTTGTGCTTGTCTGTGTCTCCATTCTCAATGGACCTTTTATCTGCTCTACCCCCATCTCCTCTGCTTTAATGGACAAACCGCGACTAATCACCAGATCAAGCCGGTCACCAGCGTCAGACAGAAGTGGCACGGTCAGGCAACAGTCAAAATCCCTGGTACGCACATGGTTCACCTGTTGATGAAATACAGAACTGGTTAGTTTTAAAATGCTTTAAGACCCTATGCTCAGCCAGGCAATGCCTTCAACACATTTATTTGCAGAAGTATTCGAAGCACAAGCTTTCGGAGACCAACCCCTTCCTCAGGTGCAACCTGGGATATGGACCAAGAAGTAAGTGGTGTGCTGCAAATCAAAAGGTGTAGTTGAAGACCCTATGCCACATTCATAGGTACTGATCTGTAAAGATCTAGCATAATGGTACAAATGTTTCAATGTCATCTATTTTTTTGTGCCTTGACATGATGCAATCCTTTCTCACTGCCACTCTCTTATAATACATATATTGCCATTCATTACCTGCAAGATCTGATCATAAGTTTTCAGACCACTTCTGTCTGCTGGACCCCCAGGTCGAATCATATTTACATAGACACCTTTCTCCAGGAGACCATCTGACACGCTGAATCCAAAGTCATCAGTATCCATATCTTTCTGTACAGTTACCTGCAGAAAACAACCAGCATGCATGAAGAGTATTTACAGTAGCATAACTAGACCCCTAAGGGGCGTGGTATGGAAATTTACAACTGGGCCCCCCTACACTCCCCCCTCCCCCGCATTGGGCTGGAATACAGCATTACTGACCTAATGTCATAGGAGCTGGTAGGTTAATTCAGTACTTACGTGTCAAGTGTTCAAGTAAAGCAAACACTAATATGATAAATATGGGTGCTCATCACATACATATATACCTATTCATAATACTAGTTCATGTACTGTATGTTCTTAATCTTACAAGTACAGCAATATTACTCTTATAAAGAGAATGACTTCATGCAGCCTTGGACAAAAAATAGTGGCACATATGAATGGCACAGTGATAATATTTCTGCCAATAATATGTATAAATAATGTTCCTGTTCTGGCTACACTATATACACACAAACACAATGCTGCTTGTTTACAGGGACAGAGAAAAATAAATCAATCTGAGAAAGATAACTATTCTTTTAAAACAATTAGTCTTTTAGTACAGGTATGGGATCCCGAAACCTGTTATTCAGAATGCTACGAATTCTGGAAAGGCCGTCTCCCATAGACTCCATTATAATCAAATAATTCAACTTTTCAAAACTGATTTCCTTTTTCTGTGTAATAATAAAACAGTGACTTGTCCTTGATCCCAATTAAGATATAATTAATCCTTATTGGAAGC
This sequence comes from Xenopus laevis, assembly GCF_017654675.1. NCBI lineage: Eukaryota > Metazoa > Chordata > Amphibia > Anura > Pipidae > Xenopus > Xenopus laevis. The sequence continues at coordinate 132,384,546 of NC_054377.1, read as the reverse complement.
AAAACCAGCCTATTGGGTTTATTGAATGTTTACATGATTTTCTAGTATGACTTAAGGTATGAATATCCAAATTATGGAAAGATCCTTTATCTAGAAACGCCCAGGTGCTGAGCATTCTGGACCACCAGGTCCTGTACTCAAAAGATATATAAGCACAGGAGTCTGAAATACAATTTTTACTGTGTTGATGACAAGGGTTAATCATTGCAGCATTAAAGGGGTCATTCACCTTTACATTAACTTAAGGTGCAGAGAGAGAAACTTTGCAATTGTTTTTTTTTAATCTCCAGTTTGCATTATTTAGCTTTTTATTCAGCAGATCTCCAGCTTGCAATTCCAGCAGTCTGGTTGCTAGCATCCAAATTACCCTAGCAACTATGAATTGATTTGAATAAGAGACTGGAATATGAATTGTAGAGACCCTGAATAAAAGGAAGGAATGGGTTGTTTAGATGGGGTCAGTGACCCACATTATACTATAAGCAGTGATTGGCATGGGGATATTAACTACCCTTTTAATATAGATTTCAATTGTAAAGGGGATTTGGGCAGCTGCTGTCAGTTTGATAATGAATGGGAAAGCAAGTAATAAATAAAGGTTATTTATGGAGTACATAAACACGTGTGAGGGAATGAGGCGGAAATCCCAACATGGCCGACTGGAGAAGGCACCGTATTTAATAGTTATTAAACTTCTGCTTCTGTCTCCTTTTACCCTTACATGCCATACATTCTCGCTTCTCCTGCATTGAGACTTAGTGATACTTCCTACTTCTCCCCCTCCCCTGGTTCTACAAAGAATGCCCAGTTGTGTCTAGATCCTACTATTTTTTCCATTGTGCCTGCTTCGCCAGACTTTTACTTGTATTTCGCAGAAGCAGTGTGACTGACGGTTGGATCCAAATCTGCAGTCAAACCTCCATCCTCTACCCTCTCTTCTCAGCCGTCAGTCATGCTAACTCTGCCCTCAGCCTTCAGCCTCAGCCTTCAGCCCTCTTCTCAGGACTGAGGACTGAAGGCTGAGGGCTGAAGGCTGATGGCAGAGTTAGCATGACTAACGGTTAAGAAGGGAGGGTAGAGGACAGAGGTGTGACTGCAGGTTTGGACGATGAGTGGCGGTAAAAGCACCCGATGCGCCATTCAGAAGGCATAGGACATCGCAGGAAGGAAGTTTATTTCACCGCAGGATGTCCTAAAATGTGTTCTGTATGGGCAGGCCCAGTAAAATGCTGTTTGCTGGAGGTTCCGGTGCTCGGGTTGTGATTGACTGCAGCCTCCCCACTCCCACAGCGCTGTGCTATCCTGCTAGTCCTAACTCCGGCACCAGACGCATATAAGAAATTTCTCTTCAGAAAGGCGGGCCCCATCGGGGTGCAGGGGCACGACCCCTGGTATATCCGCACCCTGTACACCCCCGGTAATTCCGCCATTGGGTATTTAAAAGAGACCTAATTATATATATATATATATATATATATATATATATATATATATATATATATATATATATATATATATATATATATATATATATATATATATAAATAATAGTCCAGAGAAAGCACTCATGGCCATGACCATCAGCTTTATATCAAAATATATTTATTCGTGCATGGTGCATCATTGGTTAGCACCCGTCGAATAATCGAGAGATTGGTGAGTGCCTTTTCCTTCAACATATATATATGTAGGAATTAAGCTACAGGGTTGGCAGCCAATATCTGCCTCAACCAGGCTCCTTGGCCTATGTACAGGATCCATAAGGAAACAACACCCCAACCGAAGCAGCATCCAATACGAAAGTTTCACAGGTCGTAAAATAAGCAGTCAACGGAAACCTCATGCTCGCATTATTTACATGAAAACTATTGAGTGCAACTGTCCCTGTGACAAGTACACATCCCCAGAGTCTGGGGTAATGGATTAAAATCTTAGGGTTTACAAAAAAAAAAGCTACTGCAACAATCATTGTCCATAGAAGAAACTGAGGACTGCAGATGTAAAACAACTACAGCTAGAACTACATGTCAATGATCATTGGTAGCCTTAGAAGAATGCTTGACTGACAATGTTTAGTTTAGTCTAGTGCTCTTCTTGGATGGTATAAATAAGAAGAATTTACTACTTTGCATATCATTCAGCCTTACCTTTAGTAACTCTGTGGTTAAGGACTGTGCATTGTGCACCTCTTCCTTTTTGCTTCTAGCATCCTGGCTTAATTTGTTCTCCTTCTTGGGGCTGTTGCTGCTGATGTGATGGCTTCCCCTCCTGAACAGTACATGCCCTCCTTGGCTGGAATTTTCCAGAAGTATTTGGCTGCTGTCTAGACCCAAATCTTGCACGCTACCAGTCATAATGGAGGCCTAGAAAATGGCAAAACCATATGTATATGTCTTATTGTATCTCTTAAAATCTATGATAAAAAAAACTTTTTCTCTGGCCAACCATGCCTGTGGAACATCATTGATCATGATCATAACCCCAGACCATGACTCCCTGAGGCCCAGACAACTGCTAGTTTCTAGTAAGAGGATGATAACAGAAGATTATAAGGTTATAAGAAAAACTGCATCTAGTCAGCAAGAGACAGTTAGGCAAGCATGAGATTGCATGGTGAGCTCTGTAAGCTTAGATGACCATACAATGCCCAAACTTCAGACCAATGATGTAAGGATCTAAAGGAAGGGAGGAGCTAATGCTCATTGATATATCTGCACATACCCCAACTACATACTAAGAAGGATCACTGGCAGATAAGATATACTATAGAGACCTAGTGTAATGCCACATATGCCAGACATACCCAGCTGTCAAGATTGGCCAAATTGTGGAATTTAAAAAGGTGGATTCTGTTTTAAAGTGAACACTCGTTTACCTCTATTTCTCTCAAAAGTTCTGACTGTCCACATGTTTCAAGGTCTTCAAGGGCTTCTCCGAAAACACGCCAAAAGCTATCGTCATGGTCAGTTTCCAGGCCATTTGGCTGGCTGGGGTATCTGTTGAACCAAATATGGTGAGTCTTCAGGAGCAGCAGGAGATTCTTCTGCCCATAACTGTGGCCCACTCTCATGGATTCTTCTTACAGAAATGTACAAATCATTGGAGCTGAGGAAAGGCCTTTCCCACAAAGACACGTCCATGCAATCATCCAATCATTCTTCAAGAGGAAGGGTGGAGGCAGGATTGTGACTTATATATGATTTGGTGGGATGGATGTGGTTTAGTGAGGGCATGCAGGCAAAGACAGGATTTAAATAAAAAAAAAAAAAAAAAACACACATGGAAGGAAGTAATAAAAATCAGCCCCCAAGAAATTGTAAGTACAGAAAAAGTTTGAGGGAAATGATTCAGAACTGAGACACAGAACACCTGGGGAGAAAGAGAGAGAGAGAGAGAAAAACACAGAGGAGAACAGACGCAGTGAGAAACGTGATGGAAGGAGAAGCTTAAGGTATCTGTGAAGGGAAGATCATCACCATCATTCTGAAGCACACCACTACCAAACATGAGTTGCAGAAATGGTCATGCATTTGGTAACAAGCAAGGGCTGCCATGCGTTTAAAGAAAGAGTTACAGTAATTTAATAAACATAAGACAACGCCTATGGGCAAGATTTATAATAAGGTTTAGATGAGCTTTAAATACATGACAAATACCTGGTATTTAATTTGGTCACTTCCTTTTATTGTTAATGGAAATCACAAATCTTATAGCTGAAGGAACTATTATCAGCACAAGCACAGACATGTTTTGTGTGGGCATGAGTTCCTCAAGATTGGGAATTGTTATTCCTATAAAGTAACGGTTTAGTCATGTTTGAACAATTTTATTTGTGGCACTTTTTATGCTGGAACATACAATATATGGTGGTTGAGATAAAGCCTCTACTGCGTGTGACCATCGGTGCCTAATGCCATTAACTATAAAGAGATTCACTTGTCATTGTACACAATGGATGAATGCAATTGACCTAAAATTGATTAAAATGCTTTGTGCATAGGCTAACAGGCAGATGACATTGTAGTCATTGTAATAGCATATAACCTCCCAAAGAAAATAGCCTTCGTGACTTGATTTCCTATTTTCTAAGGTAATTTCTTCCTTTTAAACTCTGGGGGATATCTTTTTTTTATATAGTCACATAGAAGACTTTTTTCAGACTAATTGGAAGGATACAAATAGGGCAATCACCCTATTAATCACAATGGAGAAGCTGATGAAACCACTATGACTTGTGTTCCAATAGAACGAAGACGAGAGCCAATTAGAGCATTAATTTTTTGTCTTGTTAAGGGTTATGGAACACAAAACAGCCAGATCACTGCATCTTTTTCAATGACAGGCGCATTTTTGAGGGATTAATGGTCGAGGAATGAGCATAGTCAAAGGGAAAGGACCAACAGTGACAATGCAACTCTTCTAGAAGAACAAGCAAATCATGACTATACAACTTCACTAGGAAAACTCATTCAGTCATTTGGACTTCAGTATCACCTTTATGCTGATGACACCCAACTCTACTTGTCTACTCCTGATCTTTCTAATTCTGTCCTTTCCCAAGTCACAGACTGTCTTTCTGCTGTCTCCTCCTGGATGTCACAGCGCCACCTGAAACTGAACCTTTCTAAAACAGAACTCATCATATTTCCTCCAAGATCTTCCCCTGTCCCTCAGATATCACTCACCGTAAACAACACCACCTTTCATTCCACCACACAGGCACGCTGCCTAGGAGTTATCTTAGACTCTCATCTGTCTTTTTCACCACACATTCAAACACTTGCAAAATCTTGCCGTATTCAACTGCGCAACATTGCTCGAATACGACCCTATCTCAGTTCAGAATCAACTAAAACACTGATTCAGTCTCTCATCATCTCCCGCCTTGATTACTGCAACTTACTCCTCACAGGTATTCCAACAAGTCACCTTTCACAACTCCAATCTGTTCTAAACGCGGCCGCTAGACTCATTCATCTAGCTCGCCGCTCAACATCAGCTGCTCCCATTTGTATGTCCCTTCACTGGCTCCCAATCTCTTCTAGAATCAAATTCAAATTACTTACACTCACATTCAAGGCCCTTAATAATGAAACCCCTCCCTATATTTCATCTCTAATCTCCAAATACACTCCTTCACGAAACCTACGCTCTGCTTCTGATCTTCGCCTCACTTCTCCTCTGGTCACTTCTGCCCATTCTCGTCTACAAGACTTCTCTCGGGCTTCTGCTTTTCTCTGGAACTCTCTGCCACAAGCTGTCAGACTTTCTCCTTCCTTCCAAACTTTCAAGCGCTCCTTAAAGACCCATCTGTTTAAAGAGGCCTATTTGTTGTACCTTAATTAATCATTGCTGTATCAAAAATGACAAAGTGTTTATATAATCCTAATGTCTCAATTGTACCCTAACCTTTTAGTTTGTAAACCCCATTGTACTCTGTAATCCTTGTCTGTTAGCCACCATTTATTCCCTGTTTGCTATAACTGCAGTAAAGCACTGCGTATCTTGACAGCGCTATATAAATAAATGATGATGATGATGATGATGATGATGATGATGACTTTACTATCAGTAACAGCAGAACCAGCAGACAACCAGGAATGCACCACTCTCCATTCAAACAGAAAAAGGACCTACAACAATTCATTATTTCATTCATTAATATAAATCATCCCCCTCAAAGCTACTCAATAGCATATATATTATTCATTCCCAGTTTATTTGGAAACAAAACCTAAATGTTATCCTGCAGAAAGGTTACATTTTCCATTTTTCCACCTCTTTATAAATAAAACCCCCAAAGAGTTTAGTTTATTTACCGTGTTGGCTTTTCCCAGTCTTGTTCATTGAAACTTCCATCCAGAAAGGGGTAGCTCTTTCTATGCTCTACAGGAGGTGTGTTGCTCTTCTGTCGGCTTGTTCTCCACTCATGAGGGTGGAGGGAGATACCAACAGCTTGAGGCACATACGTTCCTGAAAGATTAACAACCTTTGGCTGAGCCTGCAACATTTAGAAGGTGGGCCCCACCATAGTCCCACCCGCAGGATGGTTGGAAGTTTTAGAGGGATAATAAAGTAACCTGATGAAGTATAATGCACCCAGTCTTCTAAACCAATCGAACTGGGGGCATTGAATTCAAGTAAGAAACAGTAATTTATATGACCTTGAGTTAGGGGGCCTTAAAAGTTACTGTGCTATTTGAACAAATATATTGTATCTAAAAATAAATATAATTTATTTTCTCACTATACAAGACATTAAGAATAGTTATTTTAGAATTCATGACAGAATTTTGATTTCCAAACAAACATAAACATAATGGCATCCTGTGAGCTTTCCAATACCCCCTAGATTCACCATTACTTACCCTGACTCCCATAACCTGCATCAATACCAGATCCATCCCAAGACTCTAGGGCACTATCCACACTGGGGACTGTGGTGGAGTAGATCTCAGACAGTTTACTTGTTTTTTGAGAGTCTGTCAGGTCATCCTCAGGGTCACTCCCTTCATTCATACTGTCTGAAAGCCTTTGGGGGAATATTCCTACAATTTAAATCCAGATACAAACATTGTTTTCATGTAACTCTCAGAGATATACTGTAAGTAGGTGAGAGTTTGGATATTTTGCACACCTGATTTTGATCTAAATATCTAAGAAAGACTATAGCATGAGGTCTATTTGATCAATCTCCAACTTGCACTAGACAAGAAATAAAAGTTTGTTTTGCAATCAAAGACATTGTAACTGTTGCATACTCCCAATATAAGCAACTGGATGGCACTTCTGGTTAAAAGGATTTATTACGGCAGGCTGCTGATAGGATTCATCACATTTCAGGAACAACTAACTTAAAGGGCATGTAAGGTTTAAAATCGAATAAGGCTAGAAATGCTGTATTTTGTATACTAAATATAAACATGAACTTACTGCACCACAAGCCTAATCAAACAAATGATTTGTGCTTTCAAAGTTGGCTACAGGGGGTCACTATCTTGTAACTTTGCTATAAACATCTTTGCAAGACTAAGACTGTGCACATGCTCAGTGTGGTCTGGGCTGCTTAGGGATCGTCATAAACAAAGCTGCTTGAGTTCTGCATGGCTGGGAAGTAAGGCGGGGGCTCCCCCTGCTGTTCATAAGTATGATTGTTTCCCTGCTCAGCAGTTAGGGACCATCTGACAATTCCTATCCACAGCAGTAAATGAAGGGAGAATTTCACTGCATACAGTCAGGTTTCTTATAAAAACAGTACACATTTTTTAAAGTATATTGGAGATATGTTTCTTTTTTATTAAAGAAAGTAAAAATGGGATTTTATTTTTTTGCCTTTACACGCCCTTTAATCATATTAAGTCCCATTAATCCTATGATTAAGGGAGTTGTTCCCAAAAAGTGCTAGGTGAATCCTATCAGAAGCCTGCTGTAATAAATCCTTTTAACCAGAAGTGCTGTCCAGTTGCTTATATTGGGAAGTGTTTACAGTGGGGATGCCGAGGTTCCAGGGAGCTCCTTTTTTTTTTAAAACGGTGAGCTGGAGTGGTCTTTTTGTACCTGTTGTATATGTGCGTTTTTGCACCTGTGTAGCCATATATAGGCTGATATTTTAAACCACTCGCGACCATCTTGGCAGCATCTGGCCCACAAACGTTTTCAAAACTGTGGCCTGCCACACTAAAAACATGGCCAAGGATCAGACAGACAGATCTGACAGGTCAGAGCATCCCACCAGTCAGTTGATATAATTCTTTCCATAGGCCTATATAATGTGAACATTGGCCAGCAACCAAAGATAACATTTGTCTGATCAATCCCACCATCATTGTGGCGAAGATCTGCTCATCTGGCAACCTCACCAAACAAGCAGATCTTTACAGGTATGGCCAATGTTGATACTTTGCCATCAATAGCACAGGGCCTTTTTCGTACTCACGCTCTGTCTGTTTCTTTATCTTGAGGGTCACAGTTTCTCCTGCCATTTGAAGAAGGTGGATGGCTTCACTTAGTGGTTTTCCTTTCAGGCTAATGTTGTTAATGGCCAGGATCCGGTCCCCGATGTGAATGGCTCCAGTCCTACAGCAAATAAGCAGTTAGCTTGGACCAATTAAGTGGCATTAACAAAGGAAATGGTCTCTATTACAATGATATTGTGTAAAAACAGGTCTAACCAAGTTTACTCCAAGCCCAGTAACCCATGACAACCAAATACTTGCTTGACAGAAGTCCAACAAATGCTATCTGCCGGTTATAGCTATGGGTTACTAGACTTGGAGTAACTAAAAATTCAAACAAAGCTTGCTAACATATTTATCTGTTTTTTGCCATGCCATGCACTGCTGGTCCTGACTATAGGCATCACTGATACAGTGTCGCACTTCTCTGGCCATAAGTCAATTTTCTGAATATTTTGCACAGCTCCTTCATCCCACTAGTTGCCAAGGGATATGAATTCACAGTAAACCGGTTTAAACACACTTCTTATCAAATGCCTCAAGAGGTCACTGCTGCTGCACTATACAATAAGGAACAGTATTTGTGATCCTGCATCAAGTAGTAGCTAAGTTCCCTGCAGTATCAGAACAGAACTCACCTTTCAGCCAATCCTCTTTTTGTAAGCCCAGAGATAACAATTGGATCAAATGGCTCCTCAGTCCCTGATATTGTGATCCCCAGTGGCCCACCGTATCTCTTGAGCTCAACGGTGTATATAATGGCACCAGAAGTCTCCTGCTCATCTGCAAAATCAGAACATGAAAGAACAGGACGGAAAAATGTTACTCTTATCAAGTCACCTGCCTCTCGGTCTCAGACTGAGGGGCACATTTACTATGGGTCAAATATCGAGGGTTAATTAACCCTCGATATTCGACCATCAAAGTAAAATCCTTCGACTTCGAACATCGAAGTCGAAGGATATACCGAAGGTCCCCATAGGCTAACATTGGTGCTTGGTAGGTTTTAGGTGGTGAAGTAGCTAGTCGAAGTTTTTTTTAAAGAAACAGTACTTCGACTATCAAATGGTCGAATAGTCGAACGACTTTTAGTTCGAAACTAAGTCAAAGTCATGGTCGAAGTAGCCAATACGATTGTCGAAGTAGCCAAAAAAATACTTAGTATTTTTCATTCCAATCCTTCACTCGAGCTAAGTAAATGTGCCCCTGACTGTAATTCTGGGATGTGGCATTAAAAAGTATACTTTATATTGCACACACCTCTTAAATGGTATATAAACTCCAAAACAAAGCACCTTTATTTTAATACTATAGATTAAAATAAGGCACTTTTCCACATTTGTTATTTTTAGTGATTTATAAAACAAATGGGCTGGTTCCTTGCCACTGGGTTATACCAAGATCATTGCTCTCATTCCTACCCTAGGGGGTGGCAGCACTCCTATCTACAGAGCACAATGGCAGCCAATCATAAATGTGAATAGTTTTTTGTCAGACATGCCTGCTCATTTCCCATTGGCTGCTGGATAATATGAACAGGTCACATGATATCCATGAGTATTATTAGGGAGATACCCTGTGTAGCAGTGTCACAAGGCTCTATGAGAAGTAATAATGCATAATATAAGCATAATTAGCTTTCCCCCCTACCAGTGTTAATTGTGGCTCAGGCAGATTAGGTAAATCAGGTGTTGATTACAGAGGAGATTTAATTAAATATCTTCATCTCCTCAAACAATGACTCCCAAGACCCCAGTAAGCATTAAAAATGGGAAAAAATTAAAATACTTCAAATACTCGGTTCTGCATACAACAAAATGTACACATTTAATTAGAATCAAGAAGCAGAATGCAGTTCCAACACAGACCTTATTAAGTGTAAATTTCCCCTAAACTTAGACAGGAACAGTCAGCACATCGGTGCATTGCCATCCCTTAAAGGGATTCTGTCATAATTTTTACGGTGTAGTTTTTATTTCTAAATTATACTGCAAACAATTCACTCTGCCATATAAAATGTCATTCCTTAACCAACAAGTGTTTTTTTAGTTGTAATATTGGTATGTAGGCGCTATCTCAGGTCATTTTGCCTGGTCATGTGCTTTCAGAAAGAGCCAGCACTTTAGGATGGAACTGCTTTCTGATAGGCTATTGTTTCTCCTACTCAATGTAACTGAATGTGTCGCAGTGGGACCTGGATTTTACTATTGAGTGTTGTTCTTAGATCTACCAGGCAGCTGTTATCTTGTGTTAGGGAGCTATTATTTGGTTACCTTCCTATTGTTCTGCTGATGGGCTGCTGGGGCGGAAAGAAGGGAGGGGGGTGATATCACTTCAACTTACAGTGCAGCAGTAAAGAGTGACTGAAGTTTATCAGAGCATAAATGACATGACTGGGGACACCTGGGAAACTGACATGTCTAGCCCCATGTCAGATTTCAAAATTAAATATAAAAAAAAATCTGTTTGCTCTTTTGAATAACGGATTTCAGTGCAGAAGTCTGCTGGAGCAGCACTAATAACTGAAACATTTTGAAAAAACATGTTTTTTAAGGTAGGTTACTGAAAAAAGTATGTAAGGGGTTCTTTAAGGGTTTAATTTAATTCATTGCAGTTTTTGGTCTAGTGGGCAGTGTGGGCACAACATCGGCTTAGTGCAGAAGATTTCAGCTATAGGAGCTCCCTCTAGTGTCAGGTGATGACTGCCCAGTGGGGGAATATTAGGAGCAGAAGCGGCTTCTATAAGCTGATATAATTTAAGAAGAAGGGAAAACATGCCTGTAGAGGAGTTAGTTGTAAGCACAAGCAGCAGAAGGTGGCATACATGATAAGTGAGGGTCACACAGAACTGGTGTATGGGCAGATGCATACAATAGCTGTGCCTGATAAGTGCATTTGATAAGCGCGAGAATTCATCATTGCTGCATATATTCACCGCACGGCAAACAGGTACACACTAGTGTATAAACTGCAATAGAGTGTTGGACGAAGATACCACAGAGACAGCTTGAATGGACATGCCCTCCTGTTAGTAAAACAACCCTATGCGCCAGATGCATCATCTACAGTACTGTATGTCTGGCTTCAGTTGTCCTTTAATATCACCCATTGCCTTGGTTATTGTGAATCCCTCTCTCTGTGCCAAGTCTAATTTTTATAGCAGAGAAACGGTGCAGTAGCTCTGCCTGCTTTGCCAGCGCTCCAGTTATAATTTGGATTTTAGATTTAATGATACGCGTTTAACGACCCAGAAAATATATGTATATATGCAAATGATGTTCAGCGTTGGCTCTACAGTCTAAAAGGGAACATGCGGGCAACACAAAATAAATCAATTTATCACGACGGGAACTCGAAAAGGCATGATGCTTATTCCACACATTCCGCGCCATATGCCAATGATATATTTACATTATTTTCATTTAAAAGTCTTTTTATGAATTATCATCACTTACAGTTTATATTATACTGAATTGAAATAGACTTAAGTGATACTGCCATATTGATGCCAATGGTAGGAAGGATCATAGGTATAGGGTCAGAGGTCAGTATGCAAAGCTGGACTGGGGGTCATGAAAGGAAGGTGTGGTGCTTGATATGAATTGGTACAGCCACTATTCTGATCTATAATCTATAATATCTATTATGCAGACATGCCAGCAACATTTATATAACACACACGAGCTTTAAATATGCCGTAAGTGATATCCTTATAATACACAAGAGCCAAGAATATCCTGTAACTTATATCCTTATAAACATGCTTAGTGATGTCATTGGTTATAATCGGAGCTTAGTGATGTCATTTCTGTCATATGACTCACTAAAACTTGTGTATTATAATAAAGTAGCCCCTGTTGCAAAATATGAGGATATCAGTTCCATGACCTGTACAAAAATACCCTGCCTTCGGTCTCGTGTTTTTATACAATATCCTTATATTTTACAAGAGGGGGTACTTTATTCACTATATAAATGCTGCTTTGTGATGTCATTTATAATTGGTGCTTAGTTATGAACTTGTCACATGAATCACAGAAACGTGTGTATTATAATAAAGTACCCCCTTAATGTAAAATATGAGGATATTAGAAATCACCTTGGCGTTCCATGACCTGTATAAAAAGCACTTGGCCTTTTAATAACCTAATATTTTACAGGGGGTATATCCTGAAAATTGCTAGCCAAAACCCCTCGCGGTTTCAAGAATTTAAATATGCTCAGTGATTTGGGGAAGCTCAAGCAAATGTAACGTAATTTTAAATTTTAGTCTTGTTGGGTTTGTGAGAGACAGCTGCTCCGGCATCTCAAGGGCCCCCTTGTAACTATTAGCAGACTTTTTAAGTTATTGCACTGTGATTTCCAGCATTTTAGAACTGGATCCAATAACCTTGCTTGTGCTTAAGCAACAGTCTCGCTAATGAAATGTATATGGTTGCATTAACAACTCTCAGCAAACCTGCTGGCATAGGATCTAAAATCCCCATACCTGAATTATCCTCATCTTTACGGATCTTCAGCTTAACGAGATCCTCGCACTGGCGCAGTATCTGCACAGCATCCTCCATAGAGCAATTGTCCAGTCGGATGTTGTCAATGGCCAACAGTTTATCTCCAGGCTCTAAGGTGCCGGTTCTATGGGGTAAAATATACACACCTTTCTAATGAGCACATTGTACAAAGCCAGCCACAGGGTTAAAGAACAATACATGGTGGAATAGGAACAAGAACAAAGAATGCAGACATAGGCTCATGCACAATTTTGGTTTGTGTGATGGGTGGGCTAAAAATATTTTGCTGTGGGGCCCGATTACATCTAGCCACAAACCTAAAAAAAAAAAATACAGCCTTCTGTTGCCCAGATAATGTGACTATAAAATACCCATAATGTGATCATTAAATGCCCAGCTCCTGAATTATGGGAAAGCGCCCATGTCCCATAGACTCAGCTTTAATCAAATAATTCAAATATTATTTGTCTCTGTAATAATAAAATAGTAGCTTGTACTTGATCCCAACTAAGATACAATTCATCCTTCCTAGAGGCAAAACAATCCTATTGGGTTTATTTCATGTTTAAATAACGTTTAGCAGACTTAAGGTACGGAGATCAAATTACAGAAAGATCCCATATCCAAAAAAACCCATGTCCCCAAGCATTCTGGATAAAAGATCTTAAAGATAAACTTTAAGGGAGATACCTGTATATAGTAATCCATAGCAACCAATAAGCACAACCAAGTTATCATTGGCAGGCCCACAGCAATACAGATAATAAAAGAAAGCATATATATGTAATTCATGTGATGTAGTTGTATAATCACATCTACTTTACAGTGCTACGCAATATGTTGGTGCTATATAAATACATGTTATTAATAATAATAATAATAATAATCTGATTGGACCCTATGGGTTAGTATTCTAGACCAAAGCAAATATTGATGGTTGTTAGAACATTATCTACTTATTTTGTTGCAAACAGTCACTGCAATTCCCCCAAAAACCATCTTCCCATTCAGTCTGATGACCTGTGTCAATATTTAGGTTACCCATCCCTCCTATTTCTACAATTTGTTTTCCAAAACATACTGCAATTGGGCCCTTTTATACGTTGTTTCAGTTTGCACTTTGTACTTATTCTAGAACCCAGATATAAAGAGCTGCGGAACCTATAAGACTCTAGGCATTGAAAGTGGTTTACCTTTGCTGACACCAGAGTCCATCTGGGTTTACCTGCTCCATGTCAATCCCATCACCTTCATAAAGAACAATACTAAACAGTAACAGTGTCCTCAGTAACTGCACAATGCCCACCTGTGTGCCACGCTGCCCTTCTTGATGTCGGATATAATTAACGGCTCCCCTGGTTTTCTGCTGGCTGCTGCGAGGAAACAAATGCACTGCTGAATACCGTCTTCCCACAAAGGCCCCCAGCCAACTGTTAAACACAAGTATAACATACACACACACATATACTTGTTACACTTACACAAACCGGTTTGTTTTTGTCTGAAAAAAACATTGATTGCACAGTGAGACACGTGGGAACTGAGATTTTGATCACCAGTCTTACTGTGCAATTATTTTTTTATTTCTTTCGATTTGTGTTGGTTTTATTGCATTCTGCATTGCTCGATTATTTGGATTTGTCCTTAAAACACATGTGTGCAATAATTATACTTTGGCGCCTCTATAGGTCACATCGTTTTGCACCCCTACCTATGCATATGGGGTATCAAACTTTTTAGAAGAACTGTGGCATTCCTATTATGGAGGTTTTTTATTTTCACATAAGGCTGTGTGGGAGATAAAATGCTATAAAGAGCAAGCTTTGAGGAGCTTAATAAAATGGTTCAGTTTAGCGAAGTTTTGAATGAGGCAGGTTGGAATAGAAACACTGAATTTGGCACAATGTGTACTTTACAAAAATGTTTTTAGGTCTATATTACAACAAATAAAACAAAGTTTGTAGTTTCTAATATGCTAAATACTTTGATAATCCTATGCATATTGCTGATGTAAAATGTTCAGAAGACCCCTAGAAATTAATATTTAGGATGAGGAAGAAAGTGCTTCCAAATGCATGCTTGGAGGCAATTTCTAGAAATGCAGGTTTAGCAGGTTGGTAGTTTGGGGTACAAAGACCTATTTGGCCCAATTTGCCTAAAATATGTACTTTTCTAATGTCACCCATTTTTGTAGTACATAAAAAGCAGGCATTGTTTTCTTTTTATGTATTATTTTTGTTCTGGAGTCTCTACACAACCACATACCTTGGTTATCCTATGCATATTTGGTATAAATGTTCAGAAGACCCCTAGCATTCACATTCAGTATATTTTAGCTTTCTATCAAATGACATTTGAAAGATAAGATGCTAAAAATTGGATGAAACAAGTAGATATTTAGAAAAAAACACAAACTTTAGCAAAACGTTGCAGTTAGTAGTTTGGAAAAGCAAAACAATTTTGAGTAAAGCAGTTAAGACCAGGGGTTTATAGCCTTGGTAATCTGTCAATCAATACCAAACACATATGTAAATGGCAATTCTGCCCGCAACATTGCCTTTTACATACGGATTGGCAAATTACCACACAAGCCCTAGTCTTAGCTGCTTTATTTATGATGTTTAAACAATACAGGTATGGGATCTGTGATCCAGAATGCTTGGGACATGTGGTTTTTCGGATAATGGATCTTTCCATAATTTGGATCTCCATATCTTAAAGGAGAACTAAACCCCCGTTAATCAAAACGTGTGGAAAAAGTGTCCCTGTCATGGACCTTGGCATAATTATGCAGAGTAGCGCAGCGGAGCTCTTTGGCGCCATCTTCTGTATCTTTGGATACTCTTCTTTTCCTTTGTCAATCTTCTAAACTTTCCGCGCATGTGCAGTAGGCACGAATACCAGAATGGTCCCAACTGTGCTTGCACGAAAAATCTCTGTGCCGCTCTCACTTCAGCGAGGAACCAGAAGATACAGAAGATGGCGCCGGAGAGCTCCGATGCACTTCACTGCATGAATATGCCAAGGTACATGACAGGGACACTTTTTCCACTGAGCTACTAAGAAAAGCAGTGAGGGGGGGCCAATGGACGGAAGGGGATTTTTGATTAAAGGGGTTTAGTTCTCCTTTAAGTCTATTAAACAAAAACATTTAAAAATGAAATAAACCCCAAAGGATTGTTTTACCTCCAATAAGGATTACTTATATCATAGTTTGGATCGAGTACTGTTTTATTACTAAAGAGAAAAATAAATTAATTTTTAAAAAATAATTTTTAATATTGTAAATTCTTTGGATAAAATGAAGTGTATTGGAGATGGCATTCCTATAATTCAGAGCTGTCCAGATAAATGGTTTCCAGATCCTAGACCTGTATATGTGATACCCTAGATCAGGGATCCCCAACCTTTAGAACCCATGAGCAACATTCAGAAGTAAAAGAAGTTGGGGAGCAACACAAGCATGAAAAATGTTCCTGGGGTGCCAAATAAGTGCTGTGATTGGCCATTTAGTAGCCCCTATGTGGATTGTCAACCTACATTGAGGCTCTGTTTGGCAGTACACCTGGTTTTTAAACTTGCCCAAGCCTGGAATTCGAAAATAAGCACCTGCTTTGAGGCCACTGGGAGCAAAATGTTGCTCACGAGCTACTGGTTGGGGATCACTGCCCTAGATGGTAAGCTGCATTATTGAATACTGTATAGGCTGAGGACATTAAGGTGTTGTTGTGTGAAATACATATTGATGCATTTTGAATTTTAAACTTTTTTATAAAAATATATGGTATATATCTATATATTTTCTATCTTTTATATCTATCTATCTATCTATCTATCT
The DNA here is from genome assembly GCF_017654675.1 of Xenopus laevis. Classification (NCBI taxonomy): domain Eukaryota; kingdom Metazoa; phylum Chordata; class Amphibia; order Anura; family Pipidae; genus Xenopus; species Xenopus laevis. The sequence goes on along the minus strand of NC_054377.1, from coordinate 132,368,242 downwards.
CTATCTACAGTATATCTATATATATATTATTTTTCTTCTTTTTAAGAAAGTTTATGTTCCTTATCTTTACTAGGTAAACAAATAGTTCCCTCCAGAAATGTTCCAAATGACAGTTGTGACAGTTGTTTGAAAAAAGAATAAACATCTGTCTTTGGAATGGATGGAAGTCTAGTTGTATACTGCTGGACTGGAGGGGTAGCAGATCCTTCATTACAGCTGCCAGTACAACCACATTCCCCATGGAGGGTTCATTATGCACAGTATAGAGAAGAAGCAGCCTGGATATATAATTAACCCCTAGGACCTCTGGCCATGGCTGCCCTTAAAAAGAGCTGCTGAACCTGAGGCCCACATTTAGCAGTGTTAAAAAAAAGAAAATCTCTCTTAAACAAGCAAACAGGAAAAAAGAATGAGCTGGGAAAGTACTTATTACAGGTATGGTATCCACTATTGGGAAACCCTTTATCCAGAAAGCTCTGAATTGCAGGAAGATCATGTGCCATAGACTCCGTTTTAATCAAATAATTCTAATTTTTAAAAATGACTTATTTTTTCTCTGTAATAATAGAACACTACCTTGTACTTGATCCCAGCTGAGATATGATTAATTCTTATAGATGACAAAACAATTCTACTGGGTTTAATTAAAGGGGAAGGAAACCCTTTTGGTTCAAAACCCCTCCCCCCGTAGGCCCCGCTCCCTCCCCCAGCCTACTTCCCCCCCCCGGGCAAATGCCCCTAACTTGTTAGTCACCCCTCCATGCAGGTCCTCCTTTGCCGAGTTCACGGGCACCATCTTCGTCCAATCGCTCTTCTTCCTGTATTGATCGACATTTGGTGGTGCATGCGCAGTAGGAGGCATTTGCCACATGGATCTACTGCGCATGCGCCCGAATTTCACGAAGTTTACAATTTGTTTTTTGGGACTTTTGGCGCATGCGCAGTAGATCCAAGCGGCAAATGCCTCCTTCTGCGCATGCGCCACCAAATACAGGAAGAAGAGCGATCAGACGAAGATGGCGCCCATGAACTCGGTAAGAGAGGACCTGCATGGAGGGGTGACTAACAAGTTAGGGGCATTTGCCCGGGGGGGGGTAGGCCGGGGAGGAGGGGTTTTGCGCCAAAAGGGTTTCCTTCCCCGTTAAATGATTTTTTTTGTAGACCCAAGGTATAGACATTCAAATTATGGAAAGATCCTTTATCCGGAAACCCGCTGGTCGTCAGCATCCTGGATAACAGGTCCCATACATGTACTCCAAACAAGTTTGCCTTTATTTTCTTTTTGACTTTCCATCCCCTTTTCTATACGGATATGGTTCAACATCGAATATGTAGTATTTCCCCTTATTTACACAGATAATATATGTGGTCTTTTGTATTTAATGGAAAATAAAAATATTTTATGGTTGCTACAAGTCACACCCCTGACAGATTAACAAATAATTTTTACTTTTGGTTTATGTTAATGAAAATATTTTATGATCTACACTTACATTTGAATTTATGCATGGGGGCTGCCGTGCTGTTTACTCAAGCTCATTCAACTTATTTGCCCAACATGTCACCTCTGCTGCTCACATGGGAACACTTTTTAATTACGGACATGAAATTCATTTTGGTGCAGGAAGACAGAATTCAGGGCATGCTGATACATTGGTATTCCTGTCTCACCATCTCCCAGATACCCCGGGACACCAGACGGAGAAGCTAAGATGATGAATCACTCCAGTCATCGAGCGTATCCTTTCCACAGGGACAGGAAAGTGACACAGGAAAAATACAACACTAGATCGATGCCACTGTTTGCGCTGATAATAAATGCCTAATTAATCCACAGTCAATTCTGCAGAGGCCTCCTTTGTGGAGATGATTAATGAGGGGAGGGGGTGTAACAAGGCTGAAATGGATTTTTAATTTGAAGCATTATGACTGGTTTTAGGAAATGTGTCCCCAGACCACAAGCTCCTTCTTCGGAGGGAACCATTATTGTTCTAAAGGCTATGGAGCAAACCTATAGTAATAGGTAGAACGACTGACAAGCAGGGGTGTTGTAAAAGGTTGGAGGACCTGGGGCAAGACATCTAGTGTGAGCCAATGAGTTAGTTAGTAGGCAGATGATTCTGCACTCAGCTCAGGGTCCTTCTCAAGTGCAAGGCCTAGAGCAGTGACCCCCAACCAGTAACTCATGAGTAACATGTTGCTCTACAGCCCCTTGGATGTTGCTCACAATGGCCTCATAACAGGTGCTTCATTTTGAATTCTAGGGTTGGAGGAAAATTCTAATTGCATAAAAACCATGAGCCTTCCAACCGGAGACCATATTTGGCACCCAGGGACCTTTTTGTATGCTTCTGTTGCTATCCAACTTTTTTTTTACATTTGAATATGACTCACGGGTAAAAAACATTGGGGATCCACGGACATAGAGCATCAGCCCCTATCTACTACCCACCGAGGACAGCTCTGCTGCCAGGTCTTCTCCTACACACAAATTAACAAGGGAGTCCAATGAATACACACATATCTACTACTCATCTTTGCTAATGCAACGCTCTAAACACAAGCATAAATACAATACAAAATATTCAACCATTCAAGGCGTATCAAGCAAACTCTCTTATTGGAATGTATGGTGTTCATATGATCCTGGGTGCAGACAGCCAGCCCCAGAGCACAGACAAGAGTCTGTGAAACCCCATTATCTGCATTCCAAATTGACCCCTATCCGTTTCTGCTACTCACAGCTGATGGTGATCCCCAACTCCACTCCTTTCCTTTTCGGCAGTTTGACGTGGAACGTACCACTGCTGGGAACCACAGACTCTTGGAGAAAGCAGGAGAGTGTAGAAGATTAGGCTGCATGTCAGTACAAGTCAATATACAGCATGAATTAGTGATGCATGTTTAGAACTAATTGCTTAACCAAACAAAAACACCAAGTATTAAAAAGCTCATAAAGGTGCGCACCCATGAGCGTTTTGTTCTGAAGCTCTTGAGAAGGCTGTCTCAGCACTGCATGTAATAATTAGTCTAGTTGTATACCCATGGGGATGGAGAATAAAGCTGGGAGCAGAAAAAAATTAAGTCTTGATCAATTTTTTTCTGTATTTAGTACTTACCTCCATTTCTATAGGTAGATAGGCAGAGGGTTGACTAAGGCCAAATACTAAAAGCAATTCCTTATGGTGGAACGCTCTGGCCGTACCACATGGCAAGCAAACCATATAAGTTCTACAAGAATAAACCACCTTCGTTGCACTGGCCTAAAAAATTGATTTGGGATTTCGGAGGATAGTTGGTGGAACTAAGTAGATCTAAAACAGGAGTGCCCATACTTTACTAATGTGAGGTCTACTTTAGTGATATTGTCCCATTATTATCTACATCCATAATAGCACGGTTAGCATTCTGTTCTATGGAAAATATTTCTTAAATATTATATTGATTTATAACAGAATTTATATTACTATATTTTAAAAACAACTATTTCTTATGTAACCTTAACAGAATAAATATCTGAATGAAAAGCATAAAACAGAAGGGTAATTTAGTCAAGCTGATTGTTGACGGTGTCTTGAGATCTACTGATCACCAACTAAAGGTCTACTGGTAGATCCCGATCTACCATTTGGACACCCCTGATCTAAAATGTCCCAAGATTTGGTTTGCAGCTGTTCATATGGTGCACTTGTAGGGGATGAACGGAGTGATACGTATGTGTAATGTGCCTGATGAAAGTGTGTAAATGAATGCTATGTAGGTATGTGGGGTTACGAATGTTGGAAAGGTATGTGGGAAATGTTTAATGTGGGAGCTTGATTGTGTTAATTGTTTAATATAATGTAAATTTTACCCTGGCCACCAGAGGAAGGAATGTATATATAAAGGGCAATAGCGCTGAAGGGGGAGGAGTTGCAGAAGGGCATGATAACAAGATCTGCTAGAGGAGGAGAACCCAGTCCTGAAAAGAAAGGTAATAGGTTCAGCCAGAGACAGGAGAGTAAATGTTATAGGGAGGTGCACAAGATAGGTAAGACAAAAATAGAAAGAGCAGCAGAAGTCTAGTGGAAGTAGTCTTCCGATGAACAATTCACCAGTTAGGGATACAGTGCTAGTGAGGAAAATTATTGCCGTGAGCTACGGGCTGAAAAGTCCTGTACTGAATAACAAGTGCACACCAAGGTGGAGCGCCAGGTTGTTGAGGGCAGGTGGGGATAGAGAGATCACAACAAGGGTGGTGGCTCCAAGGTGTCAAATATAGGGAACCAAATGTTGGAAAAAGTTAATGCTAGATAAATGATCCTGTAAGTAAGGGGAAGCCTGCATGTCCTGTAATCTACGGTAATCGAATTCCTTTAATTTGTGGGTGTGTATATCCGTGCATGCCTGGTAAAAGGGACTTATGAAAATGGAATGAATAGGTGCCATATAAACAATATAAGTCATCAATGAAACAGTCAACTTCTTGCTTTATAAGGGCCAGCCCGGGGACATAGGATTAAAGGTTTAAATGCAACAGGCCACAATATACCATGAGCAAGTAAGGAGCTAAGTGCAATAATCACAGCAATTTGTTATATTTCCACCCCCCCCCCTCTAAAATGCAAAACCTTACAATATAGCAAAATTCTGTACTCACTGCTCATTGCAAGAGATAATAGAGGTGGCATACTTGCCTTCTTTTATATATCTTATTCAAGTTTAGGTGCTTCTTTCCCACAAGGCTAAAGACCAGGATGTAACTACAGAGCAGAGACTAAACTGTAAACAATCAAAAAAGAACCAGACATTAGTCACCTGCCACATCAAACTCAATCTCCAGCGCCACTTTATTGGACAGGGCTGCATCCCGCAATAGCTGGTTGGCTTCTTCTAGCGTCCCATCTTCAGTCAGGATCCCATTAATCGAAAGTAGTCTGTCCCCAACCTGTAGGAGCCCACACCTGATAACAGAGGAAAGGGTAGGTAAAATTTAACCAGCTATAAAATCTCAATAAATAGAATATGTAAAGCAATCAGGGCTGGTGCACTCAAGGCTTAGTGGGCTTATTTTTCTGTAAAATTATATAAAGTACAGAAACCATTTATTATATCTGAAAATAATTCTGAGATCTTTATGTCTAGAAGCTCTGAACATCAGTGTAGTCCTTAGCTTCTGCAGAACGCAAAAAGTTAGCTGTGTTTCTGAGGCAGACCTTGTATAGGTTATAAGATTTATTTCAGGTCTGTAAGAAAAGCTCCTAGAAATGGATCCTGGCCACACAGCATTGACAGTAACATTCCATCAGGCTCCTGGATTATTTAGCTCCGTGCAGTTCAGAGAGCCGAGTGCACAGCAAGATAAGAGCATGATGCTATCTCTGTGCTGTACCAGGCTCTATCACACAATCTGTACTGCAGGGACAAGGACAAATGAAATGAAGCAGCGAAGGGAATGGTGGAAACACTGTATTTAGCTAAACAGAAAATATAAACCTAAAAATAACGGAGATGTGAATCAAGAACAAGAAAAAACAGAAGGTGGTCATCTGCAACTAGAAAAGGTTTCATGTTGGTATGAAGGTTCAAACATTCACAAGCAGAAAGAAAAGGGTATGACCACTGTACCCCACCAGCTCCATTTCCTGGGTTTATTCCCCCTTAAACCCGTATTTGTTAACACACTAGTCACAAAAACACATTCAAAATACCATTTTTCTAACCAACAATTCAGAGTTTTTCTACAAGGCATAGACGGCACCCTCCAAAACTGGACTCGTCCTTTGTTTTAGACAGAAATTGCCAAGTCAGCCCAGCCTGAAACTGACCTCCGTACAATCCACACAGCCAAATATTAAGAGCTGGTGGGATCCACAGACTCCAAATGAACCTCAGACTACCACCAACCCAGATGTTACCTCTTCTAGAGCTGTGCATAGTATGGTACATACTATAGGTCCTTCACCAGCCCTGGTGTATCACATGAGTAGAGTGCTACCGTCTATGGTCTCATATTCTCCCTGTCAGTAGATTGTGTCCCCCTAGAAGGATTACATCAGTTGTGCCCTAAAATAGCATGATCTACCAATAAATGTTAATCTAGTAACTATAAAACTTTCTTGTCCAAAAACACCAACCACATTCCACTAATGCAGTTTTAGATCTTGAAACATAATATTTCTTCCAGTAAAACTGGGCACCTCAGGATGAAATAAGTCATGGTAATTCAGATCTTTCTGCCCTGCATTCTTATTTGGCCTTTAATGGTGGTGGAGACTCCAGTTCTTGGTATGGACGGCATATGCACTTCAGTAAAGTTTACCAATTTGATATGCAGGGCACCACTATGTGGGGGGCAGTCAAGACTTAATGTTACAACTTGGACTTAAAGGACCTAAAAAGGTTTGTAGCTTAAGAGGAAAGCAGCAGTTTCTGAAGTTACAGATCTGACATGAGTCAGGCATCAACAAGACATGGCTCTGCTAACAGAATCAAATGTAAGCTGAGAGTCAATGCGGCTGCTAATTAAAATCTGCAGTCAATTAGTGCTCTGAACGAAGCCAGGAACAGCAGCACAGTCAGATCCCTTGCCCTTGTGGGACACAATTCTCTGCCCCCCACAAGGTTGGTTACTTTTCATTTCACGCTCACTGCACAGAATCCGTCATTCTGACAGATCTCAGCCTTGAAGCTCCTTCCTGCAGCACTACAGGGGCGGCGTGTTTTACTAATTCTATGGTACCGGGGGCCCCGAGTTCACTTACTTTCCTGCCATCCTGAAAACTGCATGGCTAAAGGTGAAATAGGGCTCCTATGTTTTCGCCTACTGTCTAATCTTTTCGTGACTAATGAATTCTCCCAACTCATAATGCATTCCCCTACTTGTAATTATTCCAGTAAACACTGCAAAATGTTCCAGCAGGTTAATTGTCTGAGTGCTTCAACTGTGTACAGGGCCATGCACAACTCACCCAGCTGACAGAATGTTACTTCTTTAACAAACAAACTTGAATATAAAGAAACTATTCATGTTATTGGTTATTTTGTTCCATATTCAAAACACAAACGATTACAACAGGGAAAGAGAGAGGGAGACGAGGAAGGGATGGGGGGGAGACAGTGGAAGGGATGGGGGGAAGACAGTGGAAGGGATGGAGGGGGAGACAAAGGAAAGGAAGGGGGTGAAACAGGAAAGGATGGGGGAGAGACGAAAGAAGGGATGGAGGTAGACGAAAGAAGCGATAGGGGTAGACGAAAAAGGGATGGGGGGAGATGGAGGAAGGGATGGGGGATAGATGAAGGAAGGGATGGGGAATAGACGAAGGAAGGGATGGGGTTAAGACGAACGAAGGGATGGGGTGGAGATGAAGGAATGGATGGGGTAGAGACGAATGAAGGGATGGGGTGGAGACGAAGGAAGGGATAGGGTGGAGACGAAGGAAGGGACGAGGTGGAGACGAAGGAAGGAACGGGGTGGAGATGAAGAAAGGGATGGGGTGGAGATGAAGAAAGGGATGGGGTGGAGATGAAGAAAGGGATGGGGTGGAGATGAAGAAAGGGATGGGGTGGAGATGAAGAAAGGGATGGGGTGGAGATGAAGAAAGGGATGGGGTGGAGACACTACAGAAGAGATAGACTTTACAAGAGAGAGAGCAAGAAGACATTAAAGATGGTGTTCCCCTAGGCCTGCTCAACCAGCTCCTCCACCCTACAATACCCAGATTTGTGACAAGTCTACAAAGTCCCAGGCCTAAAATGGCAGAATCTACACCAAGAATTGGGTGGGAGATTGAAACATCCACTGATGAGGCTGCATTTGGCATAGAGGGGAGCCTCTAGCTGAGAGTAGGATGCTGAAGTTGTGTGTACGTAGTAGTGTGTTTCTAAACCTAGGGGCCCACCACTTCTAAAGTCATCTATGCTACTTGATCTGCTCAGAGAGATGTTTTTTCACAAGGCCTCACCCATATTAAGCTACTGCTTAATCAAGCACTGCTAAAGGTACAAGTGATACCATACTGAATGAAGCGCGACTCCCAATATACTAATGGGTGCATTATTTCTTAAAGAGCATGTCAGTGAGTCTTGTGACACATGTCCCTATGTAGCATTTATAAGGATATATTGGCTTTTCTAATAATATACAGTAGATATATATATATAGACCATTTAAAGGTACAAGGCTGGAGACCAAAGTGGTACATTATTTGTTATAATACACAAGTTTCAGTGAGTCATGTCACAGAAATTGCATCACCATTGTAATAGATGATATCACTAAGCACTGTTTATCAGGATATAATTCACAGGTTATTATTCATGGTTCTTGAGAGTGAGAGAAAGACAGTGAATCACACAAATAAAAAAAAGCACAAACACTCTATCCTCACCTCTCAGCGGGACTGTCTGGCTCAATAAACCTTATCAGAGGAGGTGATGACAAGGTCTCTGTGGCAAAAATCCCTCCCTGCAGCTGAATTCCAAAACCATTTAATGGATCTCCGCGTAGAATGATCTCTGTGCTCTCCGTGTGTATTATCTGCCCACCAGGCCCCACAGTACTGGAAGCCAAGGACACTGGAAGAACAGAGATTATAGGAACATATCAGATACTCACAGTATGGGAGTGTCAAACGAATTAGACTGGACTGGGGGAAAGGTGGGTCATAACGGGATCCAAACATACACCTATAACAGTACTCCATTATATTACACTGTGGGCTCTATCAATAAAAACTTTCCCTATACACCAAACTGTGACTCATTAATATGCATACAAAGTCTATGTCTATCTCTTTAAAGCAAAACTTTACTCTTACAGGAGCTTTTATGGTCCTTCCTTTTCTGTCGCCTCCTGTTCATAGTGGTTCTTGGGCTCATTGGGTGCACTGTGCGTGGAAGGGTATTGGAATTCTGGCTGCTAAATCCTGGTGTTCCGGCTACAGAGGAGGAAGAGAAATTGGCAGCAACCAACGCTGAAAAGAACAGGAAGGAGAAAAATTAAAATGTGAAGCATCGAGGAAACAACATTTCCATAAATCATATACAACACTACACAGAAGGGCGTATGAAAAACATCTGACATGTCTCTAATCACAGATGCAGAGTCCATCATTCTGCTAACTCTCAAATGTCTGTAGTTTTAATACACCAGGTTCCCCTAGTCTCAGTCTCAAGGGCAAGTGTAGATTTTGTGGCACTGTATAATTTGGGCTGTGGGCAGACGTGTAACCTTAGCTGTAACTCACCAAGACAACAAAGACATACCATAGAAAAACAAGAAGATCATGACTAAACCAGAAGCTCTGGCATGTGCTTCACAAGGAACCGACCTGCCAAATATTTGGAGCTTCCAGCTATAAGTAGCTAAGCAGCTCCATGCTGCCCACCTTCCTTTGACTACACTTTGCTTGCAAAGTTTCGCACAGAGCTCCAGTAGAATAGGAAGTGACCTTGTGGAATAAGGAAACTGAAAGCCGATGCCAAATGGAGCATGAAGCAATTAGTTTCCTCAAAACAAAGCATCTTGCAACCTTCGAGCAAGCAAGACTAGCTCAGGCAGGTGAGAATGATTTTACTAGGTATAAGTTCAACATTGTTCTGATTTGCATCATCCCCAGACAGAACTTGTACATACATTACTGTTAGGTATTCCCATGTAAAAGATCCACTCCTGCTATAAGGCGAGTTTAGAAGGCGAGAATCTAGCCTTGGGCAGCATTGTGTGGCAGGTTACCAGAGGCAGAAAAAATATACCAACCAGGTAACCATAAGGGCTGAAAATTCTTTTAGTTGGAAATGTGACTCTTCTAGTGCAAAAAGCACAACTACACTCTCTGCACTACTGATGTGCCTCCCAGAAAATTGGTATCAGGGATGCTGCCTCAAAATCACCCTTGCATTTAACAATTCAATTGTTGGGTTTAGGTTGAATGTCTAGTGAAGGCAAGTTTTTATTTTTCAAGTCAACTCCACTGCCCTGGGTCAGTTATACCCTAAAATATGAGGATATTGGAAGTGTCCATCATATGGACCTACTTGGTGACCTCTTATAATTTTCATTTAGGGGTACATTATTTTCTTATAACAAACATCCCAAAAAGCCTAGTAGCACAAGTGACATTAACAACCAGTGACTATAACCAATGCCATCACAAATCGCTGATTGTATTTATATACTTTGCATATTATTTATGTCTTCTATGTATAATAATCATAAATCATTTTGAAATGGGTCTAAGAAAACAATTCTATCCTAAACAGATATGCAAACCCCCCGTTAGTATTACTCCATGGGCCAACATGTAGTTTCATTTATAACTCTGTTAAACAGTGATTATATTGTGGATTATAAAGTGGTAACAAATACCCAAGGGAGGAGTCCAGCCATTAATGAAAGAAAGTGAGTAATGATAAGAGAAAGCTGCAATACTTACACTTGCAATAGTCTTGGTTAGACGTAGGGTTCCATGTTGGAGTCTTGCAGTGCCCAGGATGGGGTGTATGGCAGTAGTTAACACAGGGGTCCCAACAGTGATGATGATCGCTCTTCTGAACCTTAACTGGAACACAATTTCAATTGATTATAACTCAAAATGTTAGCTTTTAAAAATGCTAAAAATAAAACAAATATAAATTACAGAAGTGCTCGGAGGCGTACCCTGATTACGTTTCCATCAATTAATTTTTTTCAGTCCCTTTAGACAGTGTCCTTATTCCTCTGAATTTCAAAGTTCGTGGTGGTGTCATGAATGCATAACGGTAACTTGAGCTTTAGTGACCCACGGTGACCACTCAGATGTTTGATTTCAGACAGGAGGTCAGTAAATGTTACTTGCTAATTGGTTACTTCTGGTTACAAGAATGGGGCAGGGAAAGGGAAGAAGCCTTAACTGGGTAAGATAGGATGTAATGGTCAGGTAGCTTGAAGGGATTGGTAAGTCTTTTTAATGCAGAGGAAGGTGCAGAGAGTTGGGGTAGAAAACAGAAGGTCAAAGGGAAATTCAGAAAGGAGAGATAACAGTTCCTGTTTAGAAGTAGCATTCTCATAGGAGATTTCAAACCTGCTCTCCCAGTTTTGTGGCTGTATTATCACAGTTTATTTGTAGGAATGTTTAGGGGTATATCCCCCAGGCAAAAAGGACGCTGATTGTGTCCAGTGGTCTTCTTTGCCAGGGAGGTCATGGGAGATGGGTGCACTTTATGTTTGCCTGCTATTATTTGTCCAACTGATATGTCTGCAGAAGGTGGCTGGAATAGCAGGTACTCATCTGTTTTGGTTAACAGGCGTTTCAAGGCAAAGGGTGGTTCACAATGCTGATTTCGCTGAAAAAGTTCCCTAAACTAACAGGTTATAATTACATCTTGGTAGCAACATGCTTAGAAAAAAGCCGTGGACCTACCCCAAACCTGGTAGTCAGTTCCACCTGAGTTTGGGTAATGGGAAGGTACTGCTTACGTGAGGGTTGCTATATCCCTAGCAGTTGGGGTTGGCATAGAGCTCCATATTACACTGACATCTGCCATCATTCAGACCTACTAGATGTTTATTTAGACCAGTGATCCCCAACCAGTAGCTCGTGAGCAACATGTTGCTCTCCAACCCCTTTGATGTTGCTCCCATTGGCCTCAAAGCAGGAGCTTATTTTTGAATTCCAGGCTTGGAGGCAAGTTTTGGTTGTATAAAAACCAGTGTACTGCCAAACAGAGCCTCAATGTAGGTTGACAATCCACATAAGGGCTGCCAAATGGCCAATCACAGCACTTATTTGGCACCCCAAGAACATTTTTCATGCTAGTGTTGCTCCCCAACTCCTTTTACTTATGAATGTTGCTCACGGGTTCAAAAGGTTGGGGATCCCTGATTTAGACGTTCCCTAACCAAGGTGCTGTAGGGCAAATTGAGGGGGGTAAATTTCCTGAGAATGATAGCAGGGAAAATTATAATCACTTATAATCAAAAACTAGATCAGTCTAAAACCTACACTTGTAGTATGGCTTCTCTTCTTTTAAAGGCACTACTCAGCAAGTTTGGATAGTGGACACTACTAGATATTTTAATCACAGGGAACGAATAAATCATTCTTTCAATCTCTTTCAGAATCTATGCTCACTAAGTGATGTGCGATTATGGGAACAGCTCATTCCATAGACTCTCAGACATATTGTTAGGTAATAATTACAACTAGGCTACGGACATTTAGCAATATGCTTCAGAGCAATGTAAAAGCATGTCTTCGATTAATAGTCAGTTGCATTAAACGTACAATCGAGTACAAAATATTACACACAACAGGAACCAACCAGCAATACAAGAGCAAGTTCACCTTAAAATTAGGGTTTAGTATGATGTAGATCATCCGAGAATGATAGCAGGGACTTTTGTTAGAGTAATTAAAACTAGGTTACAGAACTTTGTCACAATCATCATCGCAAATTAGCATTTTGCAACTGGTCTGTTTAAAGTATTTGATTGTCAAGTCTGTGTGTTTCCATTTTGAAATTAAAGGAGAACTAAAGAAGTAGGGCAGAAATAGTGTAAATTATGTTTTGGACCAGCCCAAGGCAACCACAGCCCTTTAGCAATAAAGATCAGTGTCTCCAAAGATGCCCAAGTAGCTCCCCATCTTCTTTTCTGCTGATTCACTGCACATGCTCTGTGCTGCTGTCACTTACTGAGCTTAGGGACCCACTCACAATATACAGTACACATAGAATAGAAATGTCACAATATAAAGCTGATTAGTAATTAATACAGATAATTACTACATGGCAGCACAGAAACCAGTGCAATTAGCATCAGAATTTAATAATTAGCCCTGTAGCATCAGCTTATATTACATGCCAATTTCATTTTTTGCTGGATAATTAGTGACGACCCCTAAGCTTAGCTTCTCAACAGCTGCTCAGAGCCCACTGAGCATGTGAGTGTCACAGACACTTTCCAAGATGGTGACCCCCTGTGACAAGTTTGAAGTACTGGATCATTGCTGCTATTGACAAGCTGAAACTTTAGGCTGGTGCAATAAGTTTAATATAGTTACATAGTTACATAGTTACATAGTTAATTTGGGTTGAAAAAAGTCCATCAAGGTCCATCAAGTTCAACCCCTCTAAATGAAAACCCAGCATCCATACACACACCCCTCCCTAGTTTGACATAAGTTATATATACCCATACCTATACTAACTATAGAGTTTAGTATCACAATAGCCTTTGATATTATGTCTGTCCAAAAAATCATCCAAGCCATTCTTAAACGCATTAACTGAATCAGCATCACAACATCACCCGGCAGTGCATTCCACAACCTCACTGTCCTGACTGTGAAGAACCCCCTACGTTGCTTCAAATAAAAGTTCTTTTCTTCTAGTCTAAAGGGGAGGCCTCTGGTACGGTGATCCACTTTATGGGTAAAAAGGTCCCCTGCCATTTGTCTATAATGTCCTCTAATGTACTTGTAAAGTTTAATCGTGTCCCCTCGCAAGCGCCTTTTTTCCAGAGAAAACAACCCCAACCGTGACAGTCTACCCTCATAATTTAAGTCTTCCATCCCTCTAACCAGTTTAGTTGCACTTAGTCACTGCACTCTCTCCAGCTCATTTATATCCCTCTTAAGGACTGGAGTCCAAAACTGAACTGCATACTCCAGATGAGGCCTCACCAGGGACCTATAAAGAGGCATAATTAGGTTTTATCCCTCGAGTTAATGCCCTTTTTTATGCAAGACAGAACTTTATTTGCTTTAGTAGCCACAGAATGACACTGCCCAGAATTAGACAACGTGTTATCTAGAAAAACCCCAAGATCCTTCTCATTTAAGGAAACTCCCAACACACTGCTATTTAGTGTATAACTTGCATTTATATTATTTTTGCCAAAGTGCATAACCTGCATTTATCAACATTGAACCTCATTTTCCAGTTTTCTGCCCAGTTTCCCAACTTAGACAAATCACTCTGCAAAGTGGCAGCATCCTGCATGGAACCTATAGTTCTGCACAATTTAGTATCATCTGCAAAAATAGAAACAGTACTTTCAATGCCCACCTCCAGGTCAAGTTGAAAAGCAAGGGACCTAGTACAGAGCCCTGTGGTACTCCACTAACAACACTGGTCCAATTAGGAAATGTTCCATACATTAAATATGGCATTTTTAGCCATTCATTTGTAGAGTTTAGTTCTCCTTAAAAAAAAAGTTATCTGATTACCAAGGGGGAGCCACTGACCCCAAAAACGATAAATCCAAATAATCCATGAACAACAATCACTTCTCTTGCTATTCATGTCTCCATATATCTTTATTTGCACTCATTCAAACAACTGCCCAACTGCAAGGCTGCGTAGGACCCTGATAACCAGACAGTTGAAAGTGGAGAGGTGCAGAGCCACCTATACCAACAGTTTATATATACAAAAAAAAATTAAGGGACTGTACACCCTACATATGGTTTCCCCACATAAAACACAATTTAGCAGAGCTGAAAAATGTACACATAAATGACAGTAAATCCATCAAACACGTATAACCAGCAAAGTCATGCTCTGCTGGGTGTTATTGATGGCTTTAGTGGGGGCAGGTTATATATACTTTCATTATCCATCAATAGCAAAGTTACCAGCTGAAGTGGATAAACCCCTCCTCGGACATCAAAATGAGCACGTGTTCCACTGTCCAACCTTGCCCTGTCAGATAACCATCCTTCACGGATGACATGGTCTGAATGGAGAGAGCATTTTTCTCTGCAGACTGACTGCAGGCGTTGGTGCTTGATATTCATTTGACCAGTTATCCTCCATAGCAGAGCCTTTAGATGCAACCAACACTTTAGAAAAGAAAATTAGGTATTTACTGACCCGTTTCTGGGGGTCTCAGAGGGAGTCTGCTGTGATGGGCTGGGAGAATTTCCAGTTTTACATTCTCTATGATGCTGGCCAAGAGCTGCGTGGCTTCCATTTGAGTGCAGTGCTCTGTGCTAGTGCCATCGATGGACAGAATGTGATCCCCTGGATGCAGAGCTCCGCACCTACAAGAAGAAGGGATATTGTCATAATGAGGGTCTCAACTGCTCCTGTAGCAAACCAATATGCACGTGAAGAATGCAAGGGAAAAAAATAAGAGGGAAAAGTCATATTAGATGCAAGTACTTGAGTTACTTGAAGTATTTGAATGTCAATGCAGACTAGGGCTGCACCGAATTTCATGATACGGTTTAGGTTTCGTTGTTTTTTGGCAGGATTTTACTGAATCCAAGTGCCTGGCTGGGATTTGCCCATATCCCAAAAAGAGTGGATTTGGGGCACCTCTGTAACTGCATTTAAAGTGGTCCTTTCAGTTGCTTTCCCTGAGCAGCCATAATATTATTATTATTATTATTAACATGTATTTATTTAGCGCCAACATAATGCGCAGCCCAACATTTTCAAGACACCCCTGATAAATGGAAGGAGGAACATGTCTATGAGTGTAAAGAAGACCAAAACTATGATACCAGCTAGAGAAGAGTAAAGGTATTCAAGGTTAATTCAGCAGGTGAGGAGTGATAACATGTGGAGCAACCATTAGTCAAGATGGAAGGATAGAAAAGGATTGATAGTGGCAACATTAAGACTGTGTAATAACTTGAATAAGATTTCTATAGAGAAAGGAGTAGACAAAATGACTAACATGGTGGTTTTCTTTCATCATTATCCCTATACTTCTTTATAGCTTTGAATTATGAGAATTGTCCAGTGTAGAATCCAGCTAACGGAGATGTGCTATGTTAGGTTCATTAGCACCCTGTTAATCATTCAGCATCTGAACAATGGCTACAGGTTGAAAGCCCTTGGTATAAGTACAAAGAAAGAAACATCCAGCAGTTATAGAACGTGTGATGTTTAATGTGTACCAAGGAAATGTACCAAGGATGTGTCCCCTTGTGAGGTTGGGGGCCCAGTGCACATGAATTCCCTATACAAAAACTGAGCCTTGCAGTATATGAGAGAAAGATTTTTATTCTAGTCATTATATTGCTGCATGAAGACTATGCACTAAAGAGAATCATAAATAATACAGCTCCATAAAAAAACAGTACAACAATCGGATAGCGTTCCTGTAACTGAATGGTCTCAGTTTCCCAGAACCATTACACTGTGGGATAGTGTGTATAGAAAGACAAGACCATGGAAGGAACTGTAACTCTGGGTTTACATTTCAGCAGGAGCTGGAGGACTGCAGTGTTGATGGTACTAAAATAATGGGGACCATAGGTCATTTTGTCCGCACACAACATTAAAGGAGAATTAAACCCTAAAATTGAGTATCGCTTAAAATGGCATATTTTATATAATGAACTAATTGCTCCAGCCTAAAGTTTCAGCTTGTCAATAGCAGCAATGATCCAGGACTTCAAACTTGTCACAGGGGGTCACCATCTTGGAAAATGTCTGTGACACTCACATGCTCAGTGGGCTCTGAGCAGCTGTTGAGAAGCTAAGCTTAGGGGTCGTTACTAATTATCCAGCAGAAAATGAGGCTGGTCTGTAATATGAGATGATGCTACAGGGCTGATTATTAAATTCTGATGCTAATTGCACTGGTTTCTGTGCTGCCATGTAGTAATTATCTGTATTAATTACAAATCAGCCTTATACTGTGACATTTCTATTCTATGTGTACTGTATATTGTGAGTGGGTCCCTAAGCTCAGTAAGTGACAGCAGCACAGAGCATGTGCAGTGAATCAGCAGAAAATAAGATGGGGAGCTACTGGGGCATCTTTGGAGACACAGATCTTTACTGCTAAGGGGCTGTGGTTGCCTTGGGCTGGTACAGAAGTCCAAAACATAATGTACAACATTTCTAGCTACTTCTTTAGTTAAGCTTTAGTTCTACTTTAAGGACAGCCTTATCAGCCATAACCATAACTGAAAGGGTCTTGCTTGAACCTGACCTCACATCCCAATAAAATATTTTATTTTGTGATTATTTAAATGTGCTTGCATGTATGCTATGATAATGTAACATACGCACCTGTCCACCACACTGGCAGGTTTCACCTTGTCTATAACAATGACCTGCTTGTTTCGGTGAGTTCCTGTGCTCAGAGAAATTCCCAGAGTAGATCCTGGGGTCTTGGCGATTTCCACTAGCAGAGGTCCGGATGCATTGGTCACAGTGTCTAGGGTGGGAAGCAGAAGAGACAGTTGGACCGGAAAGTGTCTAATGGAAGCTCAGACTGGAAAGGATTTTAGCTGTTACAGTATAGAAACAGTATAGAAATGACAGTATTAAAGGGGAACTAAAGCCCTAGACAGCTTTTAGTGGTGGCATACGGCTGCTTTTCTCTTCTGTTTAACCAAACCTTACCTTTCAGCCTTTTTCAGTGTGGCACTTATTCTTTATGCAAATAGCTTAGCATATAGTGAATGCATAGGGAATGTCATAGGACACTTGCCTCATAGCAGAACCGGCCCTGCAAATGCTGTTCACCCTGGAAGGGCAGGGAATCAACACCCAAACCCGCCCTCTATCCATGCCCGCCCAAGCAATGGGTTCCTTTTATAGGTCCGCGCCAACCCACCCCGCCAATGACGTCACAAAAGGGGTGGGGCGAGCAGGTGCGCGAATATCAAATCGGAAGCCGGCAGTGTAATCTACTGGGCAGGGAGAGCAGGAAGAAGAGCTTGACCCATCCGCCCGCCACCCACAAATGGGGGTGCGAGGTCACCCTGAACCCGTGGGTATCGGCCCGGCTCGCACATCACTACAGGGAATGGAACCTAAAAGTCATAGATACATAGGCGGCTCAATTTCAATTACATTTTTTTTATAGATATTTAATTATTTGCATTTTTCTTCCGATTCTTTTCAGCTGTCAAATGGAGGTCACTGACCCCAAGTAAAAAACGAATGCTCTGTAAGGCTACAATATTATTACTAATGTTATTGCTACTCATTCTTAATCAACATTCTATTCTCTTATTCTAATCAATGCCTGTCTACAAGGATAATTTGGACTCTAGCAACCAGATTGTTGAAATTGCAAACTGGAGAACTGCTGAGTAAAAAGCTAAACAGCTCAAAAACCCCAAATAATAAAAAACACAAGCAAACTGCAGATTGTCTCAGAATATCACTCTTTAGATCATACTAAAAGTTCATTTCAAGGTGAACAACCCCTTTAAGCAATAAAACAAACATTTCAGAGCCCTCTGTAACTCAAGATCTGTAGTGTTCAAAGCATATAGTTTAGAGGTTCCCTTACATTGCTTAGCTTTCTATTTCCTAACAGAGTTCTAAAGACTGTAGAGTCAAGCAGCGGACCAACATGACAGAATGTTCTGTAATAATAAAGATAGCTAGAATCTCAGCCATAAAGCATAACGGGATTGCTGTTGTGGGTGAGACGAGACAACCAAACAAATATCAGTGAATAGAGTTTTTTAGGCTTTTCTCCGTCGTGTTGCTATTTGCTTTTGCTCTATTGGATTTTTGTAATTGTGTCCCTTTAAGCTTGTTTGCACAAAGGCCAGGATTGAATTTTCTGGGTGTTCTCTTTATTAGCCAGTTATGACAAAAGCTAAGGCCCTATAGAGTTTGCTTTTTCTGTATTTTCTTATGCTTTTTTTTTAATTAAGGTCTTGGGTCTGACCAAGTGAATTTTACCCAACACGTCCTAGGAGCTCCCCCAATAGGTCCCACTAGCTCACATCATATCAGCATTCCTTAGTTAAAGGTTCTGCTGCTCATTCTTCCTAATATGTGGTCCTATGTTGTGTCTGTCAGCTCAGTCCACAAGGAGTTAAGTGAATTACAGAAAAATCCACAGGGAGGGAGCTGACTCTGGTCCAATCAATTAATTTCCTGCCTGAGATGAAGAGCGGAGGGGACTGTGCCTTCCAGCACTGCAGCTTGTTAAGTGACTCCTATCGAGATCCATCAGAACATTGCCTTCTACTCCCCGCAGTGCTCAAACCACCATGGTCGTCATACATGCAACACCGAGGGCAGCCATTGCTTGTAAACAGCTTTCTCCTGACTGCTACTAGAATTAGGGAATGGAGGGGCTGGAGGGTCAGAATGGACACAAAATGCACATTATACACTTATAATACACAAAAGCCATGAATATCTTGTAAATTATATCCTTGTAAACGGTGAGTTCTGATGCCATCAGTTATAAACGGTGAGTAGTGATGTCATTTCTGTCACATGACTCCCTAAAACTTGTGTATTATAATAAATAAAGTACCCCCAGTTGTAAAATATGAGGATATTAGAAGTTACCTCGGAGTTCCATGACCTTCGGCCTCGTGTTTTTATATGGTCATGAAACTCCTCGGTAACTTATAATTTACAAGAGGGGGTACTTTATTTATTATATAATACACAAAAGCCATGAATATCTTGTAAATGATATCCGTATAAATGGTGAGTAGTGATGTCATCAGTTATAAATGGCGAGTAGTGATGTCATTTTTGTCACATGACTCACTAAAACTTGTGTATTATAATAAATTAAATACCCCATGTTGCAAAATAGAAGGATATTATAAGTTCCTGTCCTGAAGATATCCTGATCTGCGTTGCATTAATCCGAAGAATTTGTGGTTTTTGGCCATAAATGATGACAAATTTTTATGATTCAAATTTTTTCAAGATTTTATCGAGTTTTTTCCCGCGCAGGAAATTTTCTGAAACAATTATTGATAAATAAAGGGGAATAAATCAGTGCAGATTTGGTTGGACTATTTTACCCAAAACTATCGGAAATTTTTTGGATTTTGATAAATAATCCCCTAAAAGCAGCCATGTGAAATCATAACCCCCTGGACCACTTGGCCACAGTGCCGCTGGCTATTGTTTAAGTGGATAACACATTAGCTGTAACAAAAGTTGAGGCCAACCAGTAGTAACCTAGACAAAACGTCTGCAAGGAACTCAAAAGGAGTTGTTCACCTTTAAAATAACTTTTGGTATGATACAGGGAGTGATAGTCTGAGACAGTTTGCAATTGTTTTTAATTTTGATTTTAGAGTTTTTTAGCTTTTTATTCAGCTGCTCTCCATTGTGCAGTGTTAGCAATCTGTTTACTAGTGTCCAAATGACCCTAGCAACAATGCGTTGATTTAAATACTAGAGACTGGAATATGAATAGGAGAGGCCTGAATAGAAAGATGAGTAATAAAAAGTAGCATTAACAATACATTTGTAGCCTTGCAGAGCATTTGTTTTTAAGAAGGGGGTCAGTGACCCTCATTGGAAAGAGTCAAAAGAAAGCAAATTCAAAAACTATAAAAAAAAAAGAAAAGTTGCATAGTACAGGTATAGGATCCGTTATCCAGAAACCCCTTATCCAGAAAGCCCCAAATTGTGGGAAGGCCTTCTCCCATGGACTCCATTTGAAACGAATAAGGTCAAATTTTTAAAAATGATTTTTTTCACTGCAATAATAAAACAGTACCTTGTACTTGATCCCAACTAAGATATAGTCAATCCTACATAATAGGATAATTACGTAACTATATTGGAGGCAAAATAATCTTATTTCGTTTATGTTTTAAATGATTTTTTAGTAGAGCAGAGACACACGGTCAGATTCGGGGAGATTATTTGCCCGGTGACAAATCTCCCCTTCTTCGGGGCGACTAATCTCCCCGAACTGCCTTCACCTGCCCCTTGTGAGGCGACTTCGGAAAACCAAGCGATGCGAGTGCCATCCCGCCGGCAATTTACATTCTAGCTGGTGGGAAGGCAGTTCAAGGAGATTAATCGCCTCGAAGATTTGTCACCGGGCAACTAATCTCCCCATATCTGACCGTGTGTGTCTGCCCTAAATGTATGGAAATCCAAATTACAAAAAGACCCCTTATTGGGAATACCCCAGGTCCCACGTATTCTGGATAACAGATCCCATAAGCATTTTTGGCCGCTGGGATATCACTGTTTAATATATATATATCTATATATATCTCTATCTCTATCTCTATCTCTATCTATATATACATACATACATACAGTCAATGGAGGAGTCGGCACTCACGACACAAGGTTCACAGTTGCCTGGGTGCAGTGTCCAAAATAAGATTCAATATTGTACAAATAAGGTCCGCACTCTCAGGACTTAGGAAAAGTTAAGAATTTTCTTTTTATTCACATAGGAACGTCAGTCTCCTATGTGAATAAAAAAAATTCTTAACTTTGTACTATATATATATATATATATATATATATATATATATATATATATATATATATATATATATATATATATATATATATATATATATATATATATATATATATATACACATGCAAGTAACATCTCAAAGCATTACAGAAGCAATGTCAAAGCTGGTGGTTCCTTTCCAAATGTCGATTTGACCTTGGGAGAGACCATTGATTTTCCCCGTGCCTCAGGCAGATGTGCAAGGGAAATTCAGCTGCAAGCAAGGAACTAAATATGAATAATTTTGATGCAAGCCCCACATATAATTATCAGAGCTATATAGAAGCACATATAATTAGACAGTCTAAGCTAAGCAAATGCTTCACCTTTTTTCATCCTCTAGAGCAGAACCTTCTCTCTTGTCAGTTTTGTGAGCAGTGATATTTCTGTCAGTTGATTGAGTTGCCAATTAATTTGCTTTACACCCCCGAGGGGTCTCCGTGCGACAGAGACTGCATGGTGATGGATGGCGTTCCGATGAAACATCACACTCTGGATTAACCCCCTTTCACATTAGAAAAAGGCAGTGTATGCATTTCGGGGAGCAATGCTCTGGGCGCTGCCGTTCATGGAGGCTGACTCTGGGCAGCCAGGCTATACATATAAGCTCAGAGAAACACACAGAGAGGCAGCTGCAGGGTAATGCAATGATCCACAGCATGTGGCTGAACTTCCCCATCAAAAACTTTGGAAGCATCGGGGAAATTACAGTTCAGTAATCCCTGCTGTAATGGCTGCTATAATCTAACCGAGCAGTTACATTTTATATTTTATACTACCGTGATCGGTAACGCCTAAGCAAGTAGCTGGGCAGCAGTTACGTAGGGTTACCACCTGTCCAGATTTTACCAAGACAGACGGTTTTTTGGAAGGGCTGTTCTGGTGAAAAGTTCCTGTCTGGATATCCAACAGGACATTGATGTTAATGACATGGCGATCAGACAATCACTCATCACCACATCATCAGCACCACCCACGGTGTCAAAAGGCCCGCCCTCGTCACTGCCCCCCCGACATCATCTGCCCTGCCCATTTTCCTGGAACTAAAAGTTGGCAACCCTAGCAGCAGTGGTATTAAAGGCTGGCACAGGCAAAGTACACATGGTCATTTGGAGGCCTCGGTGGGTCCTGTGCAAAAATTCAAAAGGTAGGCCCATATAATTTGCCGCACCCACGCCCACTTTTGGCCACACCCCTAAATACCACACCCATTTTACTAAAACCCCAATGTGCCAGTAAAATTACTATTAAAAAATTGGATAATGATCATATTAACCCCAGACATGCCAATATAATCCCTTCTCGAAGAACAGAAGAAAGAGCAGTGGGAGTGAGAAGGGCAGTGGCAAGGAATGAAATGGATGAATGAAGTGGGCAGATGCCCCATTGGTCAAATTATTAAAGTGGACCTGAAAGTACACGCAGTTGCCATGGAGGTGACATTTGTTAAAGGGGCCCTAGGTTTCTATTAGGGGTTAAGAAAGCATGTGCCCGGCCAACCAAAGACAATGGCAGCTTCAGTAAGAATGAAACTGCAAGTAGAATCAGCACCACCTTTATAGAAGCCATGCCGAACAAACTAGGGACAAAAAAAGGAAAACAAAATACCCAAAAAACCTTATACTCACCCATGAGAGCAACATCATATTCTATCTGGAAGACACCCTCTTGGCTACACTGTCGGAGAATGCTCAGAGCATCAGTATGGGTTATATTATGGAGCGAAATACCATCCACACAAAGCAGCCGATCACCAACTTTCAGGGTCCCCTCCCTGCAAAAAGGAACATGGAAACATCAATACAACAAAATGATCAGTAATACAAAACCTATTCACTACAGGAATTGAATCTGTTATCTGGAATGCTGGGTTTCCAGATAAAGGAACTTCCCATAATTTGGATCTCCATAATTTAAGACTAATAGAGAGGAGTTTCGAAAAATTTTCAACTACAGGAAAATTTGCACATTGCAACACATTGCAAGTCTATGGGTGACTTTTGTAGCAAATGAAATTAGAGACTAATTTTGTGGCACCTTTTTGCACTTTTTGGCTACTGGTGAAACATTTTTTCCTTACTTTCAAGTTTTATTGACTGTGTTGAGCGAATCGGCCATGTTTTACTTTGTGTCAAAATTCGCAAACCGGCATCAACATTCGACAAATTGCACTGGAGTCAATGGGAAGCTGAAATCATATGCATTTCTCCATATAATATGCCCTACATTGTTAGAAGACCTACTATCCACTAGGCTACAACTGATTTTTCTATTAAAAAAAAAAAAAGGCTCCCATGTTGCCAATTTCTTAAAAACATGTCTGTGATTTTTGACATTACCTATGGTCCACTGGTAATGGTATCTACTACTACACTTAGGGGCATATTTATCAAGGGTCGAATTTCAAATTGAAAAAAGGTTGAAATTCAAAAAAACCAACCGAAATTAAGTCAAAGTTTATTTTGGGTCGAATAGGTCCATTTTCGATCGAATAGGTCCATATTCGTCCAAATTCAAATCGTACGAATTGAAGGAATATCGCATTCGATCGAATTCGATTAGAAGTTTTTCCCCAAAAAAACTTTGATTTTTATAAAGTTCAACAATTGACCCAAATATTTTCTAGGAGGTCGCCCATTGCCTAAAACAGCAATTCGGCAGGCTTTAAATGGCAAATAGGCGAAGCCGAATTTTTAAAGAGACAGTACATGATCATTTTCGATATTCAAATTTTCGATTTTCAAATTCAAATCAAATTTGGACTATTCCCAAGTTGAAGTACACAAAAAATAGCTTGAAATTCGAATTTTTTGCATTCGAAAATTCACCTCGACCTTAGATAATTGTGCCTCTTAGTAACTATGTTGCTGTTTAAGCAAAACATACCCTCTGTAGTTTATAGATTACTACTAGCATACAAACACAGGCACTACTAGTAAATCTGACAACCAACGGATAATACCTGGGTGCTCAAATCCCATTGGTTAACGTGGGAGGGGAGAATAATGTGATATACAAAGGGTTTTTTGTTGTTGTGCATAAAACTGACCACGTGGCAAATTTTTGGTGCCATCTCGAAACTTTTCTCAGGTGCCGACTCTATGGGAGACAGTCTTCCCATAATGTGGAGCTTTCTGGATAACGGTCTCTGGATAATTGTGCGAATTATGGAGTGGCGGTCTTCCATAGACTCGATTATAATGAAATAATCCACATTTATTTTTATATGTTTTCCTTTTTCTCTGTAATAATAAAACAATAGCTTGTACTTAATCCAAACTAAGTTATAATTAATCCTTATTGGAGGCAAAACCAGCCTTTTGGGGTTTGTTAATGTTTACATGATTTTCTAGTAGATTTAAGGTATGAAGATCCAAATTACAGAAAGATCCATTATCCAGAAAAAAACCCTGAGCATTCTGGTTAACAGGACCCATACCTGTACTAAAAAGAATAACATCTATACACTGTGCCAATCTAACTGCTTATAAGGTAATAGCCAAGAGATCAAATGGAAAGGAAGCAAATATAGATCCTGTCCTTACCAAATCACTTGTAAATTCAGGGACACGTCTTAAAGTAGCTAGAAATGTTGTGGGCTTCTGTACCAGCCCCAGGCAACCAAAGCCCTTTAGCAGTAAAGATCTGTGTCTCCAAAGATGCCCCAGTAGCTCCCCATCTTCTTTTCTGCTGATACAGTGCACATGCTCTGTGCTGCTGTCACTTACTGATCTTAGGGACCCACTCACAATATACAGTACACATAGAATAGAAATGTCACAATATAAGGCTGATTAGTAATTAATACAGATAATTACTACATGGCAGCACAGAAACCAGTGCAATTAGCATCAGAATTTAATAATCAGCCCTGTAGCATCAGCTTATATTACAGACCAACCTCATTTTCTGCTGGATAATTAGTGACGAGCCCTAAGCTTAGCTTCTCAACAGCTGCTCAGAGCCCACTGAGCATGTGAGTGTCACAGACACTTTCCAAGATGGTGACCCCCTGTGACAAGTTTGAAGTCCTGGATCATTGCTGCTATTGACAAGCTGAAACTTTAGGCTGGTGCTATAAGTTCAGTATATAAAACATGGCATGTTTAACCCTGTTCCTTTATTAGGGTTTAGTTCTCCTTTAAAAACTCTGTTTAAAAACTAGAATGACTAAATAGGTTCTAATTTTATTTGAATGCAATAAATGCAGCCCTGCAACGTGCAGGTATTTCGAATACCATTTACACGTTAGTAAAGGGACCATTAGCCTGGACTCATCATGTTGGTGATAGGGAGGTGGTTTATTATAGGGGTAATAAAAAGCGACTGAGCATAATTCTATATTAACTCTTACTCTGCCAGCAGATTACTGGTACAGGAGAGATTAGTGCATAGACTGGAGGGGGATAAGTTTCCATTCCCGCCTGGACAGCAACATGTTCAACACTGAACACATTAAAAAGATAAAACGCCTTCAAATCGTCCCAGAAATCCGACAGCCTCTCACTTTGATCAGAACAATCTGCTTAGTCCTGTCTGTCAGGCTCTGGGCACTTGCGTTGTTAGAATGGAAATTCAGATCGTTCATTTATTGAATAAAATATTAAGGGGATTCGAGACAGTTCCTGACATGGTTTCTAACATGCACCAGGATTCATGTGTCAGAACAGCTTGCGCCAAAGACATCCAGCACTTTCCATAGAGCTAAACGTAAAACCCATATACAGGTATGGGAACAGTTATCCAGAATGCTCGGGACCTGGGGTTTTCCAGATAAGCGATCTTTCCATAATTTGGATATCCATACTTTAAATTTACTAAGGAATCACTTAAACTTTTAATTATTAAATTCAGAACAGTATTGTTCTGTATTCAGTAAGGATTAATTATATCTTAGTTTGGATCAAGTACAAGGTACTGTTAAAGGGCATGTAAAGTCTAAAATAGAATAAGGCTAGAAATGCTGTATTTTGTATACTAAATATAAACATGAACTTACTGCACCACAAGTCTAATCAAACAAATAATTTATGCTTTCACTGTTGGCTACAGGGAGTCACCATCTTGTAACTTTGTTAAACATCTTTGCAAGACTAAGACTGTGCACATGCTCAGTGTGGTCTGGGCTGCTTAGGGATCATCATAAACAAAGCTGCTTGAGTTCTGCATGGCTGAGAAGTAAGGTGGGGGCTCCCCCTGCTGTTCATAAGTATGATTGTTTCCCTGCTCAGCAGTTAGGGACCATCTGACAATTCCAATCCACAGCAGTAAAAGTACAGAGAAAAAGGATATAATTTTTTAAAAATGTGCATTATTTGGATAAAATGGAGTCTATGGGAGACAGCCATCCCGTAATGCCCATACCTGTAAATACACATACATTGGCTGAATAGTAATGACGTAATTAATTAATCTCTGCTTGGTCCTTTAAGTGACTAATGGAGGAGATGATATTTAATCAGATTCTTAGGCCTAGTTATCCCCCATTCTTCCATAAGGATCTCCTCCTCATCTGTAAGCCCAAGGCATACGGGGCTCTGGTAGGCTATTTTGACTCTGGGCCTCTTGACTACTACAGTCAACTATGTAATTAAAGGGGTGGTTCACCTAGAATGACCAATTCTAAGCAACTTTTCAATTTGTCTTAATTTTATATTGTTTTTAATTTGTCTTCTTTCCAGCTTTCAAATGGGGGTCACTGATCCCATCTAAAAAAAATGCGCTGTAAAGCTGCAAATGTATGGTTATTGCTACTTTTTGGCTACTTTATACCCGAGTAACCAGGTTGCTGAAATTGCAAACTGGAGAGCTGCTGAATAAAAAGCTAAATAAGTCAAAAACTACAAATAATAAAAACCAACTGCAAATTGTCACAGAATATCACTCTCTACATCATACTAAAACGAATACTGTAATACTGCATCATTTCCCGTATCCATATGAGTTGGTTCTGTACCTGTCTGCTGGTCCTCCAGGCCTCACATAGGTTACAACCAGTGCTCTGGACTTATGCCAGTCCTCATGTGCTCCTCCTGCAGAAACATATTTGTTTAAAGACTGACACAGCATTGTATACTTCAGGCAAATCTGTACAGAGTATAGAACCTGTCCAGAAGTTCAAAAATAAATGATATATATATACTGTATATATATATATGATAGACTAGATTAGCATGTATAGTTATTCCTATTTTGCCACTTTCCTTATCACTGTGGGGTGTAATTGTGAAAAGCAGAACTTCCCTATGTGCATACGTTCGTTTAATAAAATAGACATATTTTAAAATAAAGCAGAATGTATTTGCAATAAAGGGCCTATCGTATTGAACACAGTGACTATTATATAGTTCAGAGGTCCAATCTTTTTTTACCTGTGAGCCACATTTAAATGTAAACAAAGTTGGGGAGCAACACAAGCATGAAAAAAGTCCTAGAGGATGACAAATAAGGGCTATTTGGTAGCCCATATGTGGACTGGCAACCTACAGGAGGCTCTGTTTGGCAGTACACATGGTTTTTATGCAACCAAAACTTGCCTCCAACTTAAAAATAAGCACCTGCTTTGGGGCCACTGAGACCAACATCCAAGGGGTTGTAGAGCAACCAATATAGTGAAACACAAGGTCTATTATCAGGGGCGTAACTACAGAGGAAGCAGACCCTGCACTTGCAGGGGGGCCCAGTAGAATAGGGGGGCCCAGTGAGGCCCTAATTAATAGCCAATTTTAATATGTCTGGGTAGAACAGGCCACCTTATCAATATTTTGGGGCCCTAAATTGAATTTGCTGTGGGGCCCAGTGACATATAGTTACGCCACTGCCTATTATATTGAACACAACCATATATTTCCTCTTTAAACCAGTGCACAAATCCATGGGGTGATTACTGTACATGCTGTAGCTCTGGTTTATACAGACAATATTGCCCGGAGTGTGTTTCGTTTGGGGTCACTTCCGCATAGTGCTAGAAATAAATGTTTCTTTCCACCTACTAAAGATAACACATTAAAGACAACGCTCACCTCTCATTACAAAGCCAAAGCTGTTGCCCTCTTTGCACAAGGTGATTTCGATAGTCTTTGGGATGATGGCTGAGCTGTTATCTGGAGCTGCGGATCAGAAGGTTGTTAGAGTCAAGCACGAGAGTGATGTACAGCGTTGACATTAAGTTAGTATTGCAAATCCCCAGCAGAGATTCACTGCAGACCACTGTTGGGAGTGACACTGTCTATTTTGGAGGAAAAAAAGTTTGCAAAGAGCAAAACTTTGCGAATAAAAATTTCACAATGTAATATTCTTCGTTAGACTTTTATTGCATTGCTAATCTTAATTGTGCATTGCAAACCTTTAACAACTGCTCTGGAGTTCCGTTAAAGATTTTGTCGCAAAAAACATTTTGCGATTGTGAAATTTTATTACACTGTGAACGATCGCAAACTATACAATTCTCAATCAATATCCTACTGTTACATGAGGCGCAAAGTGTTCGCAAGGCAACTTTTTTCACTTTGTGAACATTTATTCGCATTGCGAAAGGATTGCAAACTTTTTGTGTCAGCAACCGATATTACATTCCCCTACCCAAAGACTTTGTCAGATATTCCGGATTGCCCGTGGTTCTCTCTGCTGGCACATAGACCACAAAGCATTATCAGGGTCATTCAAGGAAAAGCCGTATCTACTATGATCTGAAAAGATATTAGGTGTTTGTTGTAAAGTAGCAATAAGGAAAGGATTTTCTAGGGGCTGCTGGGTCTTAAGCTGGCCATAAATGTTGAGATTTTTAAAAGATCCGATCCTCATCGTGAGACCACGATTTTCTCGGAACAATCGTACGAATTGACCATCAACTAAAAAGACCAATTTGCCAGGAAAACAAAGGGGAGCTGCCTGCTTTTTAACCTGGCCGATCAATTTCCTACAAATCGTAAGATGTACAATCGTTCGAATCCCACTAACCGCACGATAATTTCTAAGGATTGTCGGACTTCACTAAAATCGGTTGTTCGGCAAGAAGAATCGTCGCGTCTTTGGGGAGCTTTAGCCAATAGTCACTTGAGTGCCTGTTACTCCTTACGGTCTCATTTCTATTATGTGTTTTTGATAGATTCGTAAAACCAAGCCAGAACAAGATTCATGTTTTTTATATGGTACACCTAGCCTAAAATTAGAGTAAAATGGTGTACTGGGACTGCAATCTGTCTCTAACTTATAGCATGCTCTCCAAGAAAATATTTGGCACTACATCTCTAGCACCAAGTCTTAAAAAGTACAGGTATGGGATCCATTATCCAGAACTGCATTATCCAGAAAGCTCTATATTACAGAAAGGCCATCTGCTTTAGACTCCAAATAATCCAAATGTTTAAAAATGATTTCCCTTTTCTCTGTAATAATAAAACAGTAGCTTGTACTTGATCCAAACTGAGGCAAAACCAGCCTATTGGGTTTATTTAATGTTTACATGATTTTCTAGTAGACTTAAGGTATGAAGATCCAGGATACGAAAAAAATCGATTAACTAGAAAATCCCAGGTCCTGAGCATTTTGGATAACAGGTCCCATACCTGTACCGCTATTGTGTGTACAGCAGCCACACTATTCCTGCATCTGAAAGCCAGAGGTATCGCACACCAAGCATATTTTAGCCATTCCTTATGGCACTTACTTCCAGGAGGCAGCTCATACTCCACTTCTAGGACCACTCGCTCGCCCACGTTTTTCAGCAGGCTGATGATCTCTTCATGACGTAGTTTAGTCAGGTTGATGCCATTCACAGACTTGATGTAATCCCCAATGTTCAGTTGATCACTCCTAACAAAAAACCCAAAGTAATGACAATGTTAAGAATGTAACATCCTAACCTTGGAAGGTCCCATCATCCATGTCCCAAAGGCAAAATGTTCCTCAATATCTAAAAACCGTTGGTTTTGTTATACATCTATCTGACAGAGCAGAATGTAGTTAAAGGAACAACTATTGGTGTTACCTGGCTGCCAGGCCTCCTGGCCTCAAGTTAGACACCCTCGGTTTTCCATCTTTGTCTGTACCACCGGAGATGGTCAGCCCCAACGTACTTCCTTCTTTCTTAATCAGCTCCACAATGGTTACCCCCCGAAACTCCTCTGCAGAGAAAATAGCACCCAGGCATTAAATTATTAATTCCAAGTTTGTATTTGTCAAGGCACAGAGCAAATCATACCTAAGGTCTGCCAAGCCTGTAAAGAGTTGAAAAAGTTTATGTAAATTTTACATAAATAGTTGGGCAATGTTGTAGTTCATCCACCAACCCTAAGGTTGTCCAAGAGTGCAGGAGCTCTGCACTTCCACTTTGGCCTAGGAACATCCAGAGGCAGTACCAAGACAAATGTGGTCAGCCCATTTTTGGGAGATTGATTCCTTCAGGGCTAGGCAGCATGAAAGATAATTAGGCTAGTGAGAAAGGATAGCCTGATGTCCCAATGAGGAGTGATTAGATGAAGCCCCTGAGACGATTGTAGGGAAATTAAGCATGTAGGTATTTGTTAGAGGAGAACCTATGGGAGAAACTTGGGCCCTGTAAGTGAGCTCACCACAGAGAATTGGGGAGGGGTTAGAGGAGGCCCCCGGATGGCTAACAGCCCTCTTCCTGTGCATCCCCTGAATGATAGTGGTCCTAGAGAAACACTAAGTGTATGAAAGAAGCAGAGAAAGAGAATGTGTAATTAGTGTCCCAGTCTGAAAACCTGTCTCCCTGCAGGTAAAGGCCATGCATGTACATCTTGCAGTACTGGGTGTCCACCAGCCACACATGGCCCCTTTACATGCCCAATGTCATAACCTCTATTAGGTACCCCTCAAAAGCTTTCAATAGAAGATGCAAAGTACCACATTCAATACTGTGATCCAGTAACACTAAGAGATTTCATGGTCCTCTGCCATCCAACAAAGTAATAATAAATCAAATTCCAGGGCTGTTGTGCAAATTAATTTAGAGTATTTAATGGAAAGTAGAAAATAAACCAGAAGAGAGAAAAATAAATTGACTGTAACTTTTAACTGTAGGGAGGGCAGAAATGTAACAGCGTCACAGCCAACACATTACTGGATGCAGCGCTGGAACAGAAGGGGAAAAAAACTTTCTTTTAGCGTCTGTGTGATCCCTTACGGATGACTGGTTTTCTCCACGTGGTGTCAGCCTTTATCAGCCGGTCCTGCTGCTCCTGCTAAAATTATCAGTTTTCCTGCCCGGTTCCCGGCACCAACCGCACATACACAAATCAAGATATGACTGCAGATGGTACCTTGCTGGGATATTAATGCTCCTTAGCTGCAGTTTAATTTCTATTCTGACAAAAATATAAATTGTCGCTTAGTGTCCTGCTGCTTTGAAGGGAACCGTGTGGCTCTTGGATGACTTACACAAGCCACGAGGACATGTAGTAGAATAAGCCATCACCATAGTTTGGGTACATCGGCCATACATATATATTGTGTGTGCTGTTCTAAGAAGCCTGTAGCATTTCAGGTTAGAGACTATAGGGCTCCTAGCAAGGCAGGAAGACTGGGGTCCCCTTCTAAGGATCACAATCAGCCTGTAGCTGGTAGTGCCAACACACAGTGCTGGTGGGAAATACATATTTCTTCCTGTACGAAAATATAGAATCTGATGCACTAGAATTTGTCATTGATGTGTATTCTAAAGTCTACAAGATTAAGTCACTCCAAGGTCTTGCTGCCCTATTCATTTCAGGGAATGGGGTGCATCAAATCAATGATTCAGTTGCCCTCATTTCAATGGTTTTTCCTGAATTTGGAATCAGCCAAAGGGTTTGATCAAGCTGAATCTAAAGTCAAAGAGATTTTAAAGCAACGTAAAGTTGAATATACAAATTAGGGTTCGAACTTGGTTTCTTAATCAGCTATAACTTTTGTGAAGGAATTTTCCAGACGAATGCTCTACCTTGTACCATAATAATCTACTCCTCTGTTTTGCATGGTGTGTCTGGCATACCTAATCACATAAAGTATCAGTATCTGCCATAGACACACATACATTTGAAAACTCTGGGCAAAGGTGCACCTTGGCAATAATGCATGGCAACCAAATAGATGTTTGCTTTTTATGTCCTACGCCTGCAGCTGCCTGGAAAAAAATTAAATCACCAACTGGTTGCTATGGGTTAAGGCCCATGTGCAAATTTGCCTAGTGTTTATTAACGAGGCCCAATACATTGGAAGTAGCGTACCTTGATGGAGATGCCCCCACACGCACAAGTTTAAACCCCTTCCCCTTCGGGCCATCCTGCTGCAATTGACCGCGCTGCCAAATGCTAAACTGTACAGTGACTGGGCTGTAGTGGCCCCTTGGTCCCCTTGCAGTCATGGGTAGTGATGGGCGAATTTATTCTTCAGGCGCGAATTCGCGGCGAATTTGCGCGATTCACGCCGAGCGAATAAATTCGCGGTAAAAATTCGCCGGCGTCAATTTTTTTTTTCAAAAAACGGACGCCGGCGCGAATTTTTCGCCATTTCGCCCGAAATTCGCAAATTTTTCGGCAAAGCGAAACGGCGCAAATTCGCCCATCACTAGTCATGGGGTCTGCTGTATAGTTAGTTACACCACTGCCCTTTGGCTGTACATAGGGAAGAGCGTTTGTTTTCATCAGTGCAGTTCTCCCTGGTATAAATGTTGTGGTCTCAGAACAGTTGGGGACATTTTTATTATGTGGTGTAACAAACAGAGGGATCTCCAGGCATCACCGTGTAGAAAATGGCTTTATTTTTTTACGCACTTTTTTTTTAGCAACTTCCAACGGAATCTACTTACAAACGTATCTGGTATTTACATGTGTAAAATAAAATATGTTCCTTATTTATGTTACACAGCTTTTTAGGCCCCTTGGTGTGCCATCTGCCTACAAATAGGGAGTATATTATTTCTTACAATACAGACTAAGAAATCATTTGACAAGACTAAGCACTCATAAGTGATGACATTACTCAACATTGTATGAAACAAATATATTTTTTTTATACTTTTATGACCTATATAAAAATAAGACTGAATGCGTTAATACCAACACTGACCAAGGTCCTGTAGAAACTGGGGTTATTTTATAACTTATTGGGGAGCACAGGTCCATAACTTGTTCATCCCGTGACGTTTGGGACAAACAAATATCATAATCAAGATCTGTAGAAAGCCACATCTGTGGCCAGATTCCTTTACACGGAGAATTTGAAAAATGGATGAATTATTTTCCATGGTTTGACATTCTGCTTCTCATTCTTCTATTTCCATAGAAACTATACACTGTCATGTCAGTCATCCATGATCTTTTTGTTGTACGGGCCATGACTTAGAAAAGGTTTATAAGAAAAACAAAAATGTATTTAAGTCTCATATATCCTTTTAAATGTTTAGTGATATCACTTCTCTCACAATGAAATCAGCATATTATAAGGAATAATGTGCTAATTTAAAATATAAGGGTAATACAAGGCACCTCAGTATTTCTTGACTTGTATAAGGCCTTTATAAGTCCATTAGACTCCGTTAGACTTATTTAGACAATAGGGGGGATATATAATTTCCTATGTACACAATGATTTAATGAATGCAGTCCCCAAAAGCAATACTTGTGTATCTATCCAGGTTTGTTCTATTTCAAGCTGAGGCATTAAAATTAGGTTAAAAGAACAAGAAGCAGTTGTGGGACGTACAAGCAGAGCATCAATAGGAGGTCAAAGAGTCTATAGTTGGCTGTGTCATATGAAAGCAGACTGATCCCTAGGCAACAAGGGGATAACACTTGGGGGTTAAGGATTAATACAAAGAAGCGGCTAAGACCTTGATGAATGGGGATTTCTTACTACAACTGGAAGCCCAGTGGCCACATAAAGCCACCCAATGCATTTTTATGCCCCCCCCAAACTTGGATGCCATCATTTTGATATTTTAATGGGCCCCTGTACATCTGGGGGCCGATTCACTAAGGGTCGAATATCGAGGGTTAATTAACCCTCGATATTCGACTAGGAATTAAAATCCTTCGACTTCGAATATCGAAGTCCAAGGATTTAGCGCAGATAGTTCGATCGAACGATCAAAGGATAATTCGATCGAACCATTAAATCCTTCGAATCGAACGATTCGAAGGATTTAAATCCAACGATCGAAGGAATATCCTTCGATCAAAAAAAGTTAGCCAAGCCTATGGGGACCTTCCCCATAGGCTAACATTGACTTCGGTAGCTCTTAGATGGCGAACTAGGGGGTCGAAGTTTTTTTTTAAAGAGACAGTACTTCGACTATGGAATGGTCGAATAGTCGAACGTTTTTTACTTCGAATCCTTCGATTCGAAGTCGTAGTCAAAGGTCAAAGTAGCCCATTCGATGGTCGAAGTAGCCCAAAAAAAACTTCGAAATTCGAAGTTTTTTAACTTCGAATCCTTCACTCGAAGTTAGTGAATTGGCCCCCTAGTATAGTGAATAATTCCCCCAGTATATGGAAACAGTTGGGGACTGCTGTGTTTAAAACATCAATGGCCAGAAGATAAAATTCTAGCAATTCATAATAAACAAATATATATACACACTTCTGGGAACTGCCTGTTTTTCAGCAGGTGAGAATCCCAGCAGTCATGCCAAATGAATGCTTCCAGTTAATATATATTCAGCATAAGTGGACAATGTTCTGACTGTGAACCAGATAAAGAATGTATTAGCAAGCAACCATGGGGAGCCCTGCACTATTATTTCCATCGTACTTTATGTATATATATATATATATATATATATATATATATATATATATATATATATATATATATATATGTATATATGTATATGTATATGTATATGTATATGTATATGTATATGTATATGTATATGTATATGTATATGTATATGTATATGTATATGTATATGTATATGTATATATATATATATATATATATATATATATATATATATATATATATATATATATATGTCCATGGCTGTTTCAGAAGGTTGATTTATAATGTAAGTAAGAAACGGTAGGCTTATTTACAAACGGTTTGCACTAGTGGCATAGCCCACTACATTGTATCAAATTCTAGCTGTTGGCTAACAAAGCTAAATATTGGTTGGTTACATCTGGTAATTACCCAGGTGCTAAATTGCCCAGAACTAGTAAATGACCCCCAACATCATTACAATAATAAAATCCAGCAATAGTATATTCCCATAGTGATCATGTGGCTGGAGGACAGAGTAAGAGTAGACCTTTACTTTTTTCCCATCAACGCCCAACTTCTGTTCTATTTGGATCTCCCCCCCACCTGTACAGCTTTGCCCCTTAAACAATAAAGACAGCTCTGTGCCCACCACTGCCTAAGTTAGATACCCCCACAATCACAATGCAGGCTATAGATAAGAAGCAGGAGGACTCAATGGAAGGGGCAATAACAAGATGATATTTTTTATATACTTTGCAGTCAGAGAACAAAATAGAGGAGCTTTCACTTTAAGTAGAGGCCTTATGGCAGAAGTGCACCGTCACTGTGAATTAAAGAGATCTGTGTAGTGCAGTTGAGTAATTATTCTTGATGACAATCAGTTCACTGCTCACAGTTAAGAATTCTCAGAGTGGGGAAGCCTGCAGCAAATATCCAAATTAGTTGTTAGAAGGTACTGGGAAGAATCAAAAAACGATAAGTATCTGATTTGAGCTGCCCCTCATTATACCTGTTGACTCAAGGCATCACCCTGCCACTAGTCTAAACCCAATTGAACAGTTTTTTTTGTACCAAAGGAATATTGGTGCTTTCTAACAACATACCTGGGATGCTCTGTCGCCTAGAGACCAAAGCCAAATCATTTCCGGCTGGATCTTTGTTTCCTTTGGAGTAGGGGCCATCATCTAGAAGATTTAACAACAGACAACCATTTGTTAGAAATAAATAACATATGTTGAATAACATACATATACATATATATATATATATATATATATATATATATATATATATATATATATATATATATATATATATATAATATAATTAAATCAAAAAATGCAGCTCAATCCCTTTTTATTGGGTGCACGTGGGTACGGCTTGATATACAAATTAATAGAAATTTACCCCAGCACTCCAACATATAGCCCCCTGGGAAACCTATTTTTGCACAACTGAACTGTAACTAACCCAAAACTCCCCCCAAAGATAATACTTTTTTCACTTAGGATAGGACTGACGCACGGACACTGCCTTGATGGGGCGCGTCAGCTTATGTATGCTTTGTACAAACTTTGTAACTAAAAGTGTCTCTTTTTGTGTTAGTTACAGTTCAGTTGTGCAAAAATAGGTTTCCCAGGGGGCTATATGTTGGAGTGCTGGGGTAAATTTCTATTAATTTGTATATCAAGCCGTACCCACGTGCACCCAATAAAAAGGGATTGAGCTGCATTTTTTTGATTTAATTATATTATATATGGGGAGGTGGCGCTCTCCTTGATGCTTGCTCTCCCAACCCCCGCTTAATGGTGTCTTTGGAAGAGATCATGCTAGACAAAGAGAAAAGCAGGTATGATCTTTCTCCCCCCAAAGATAATACTTTTTTCACTTAGGATAGGACTGACGCACGGACACTGCCTTGATGGGGCGCGTCAGCTTATGTATGCTTTGTACAAACTTTGTAACTAAAAGTGTCTCTTTTTGTGTTAGTTACAGTTCAGTTGTGCAAAAATAGGTTTCCCAGGGGGCTATATGTTGGAGTGCTGGGGTAAATTTCTATTAATTTATATATATATATATATATATATATATATATATATATATATATATACACACACACACACACACACACACAATATATACATGTAGACCTTAGAGAGTTGGCCATTGATGTCAGGTTCTCTTGAAGTTTTAGTCAGACACTGGTCTTGGCAACTGGTTAAGTGTGCTGGCAAGAACCCATACAGTGTATACCGTGTAGTAGAGAAGGGAGACTAGGTCAATGTGACTATCACCTTTACAACCTCTAACATGAATAGCCTAGAAATTCCATTATATGAACATCAGGGTGTAGGTGACCATGCTCATCCAATGTGTGTTTCTGGCACTCCCTCAGTTTCCCTCCATTGAGATGACTGGAGGGGGACATATTTTTAACAGAAGTTGCAGTTCATCTACTGAATTTTATCTTCTGAATAATTTCAACTTCCATCCCATATTGATAAGGATATTAGATTACAATGGCAATGGAAGAGGTGAGATCTGCAATGTAAAGCGACTCTGGTGCCTAGACTATGTAAAAAAAAAAAACCTCTTTCTTGTATCTAGACTCCTTTTCATCCTGTGACCGCATGCCGTGGAGTACCAGGGACTCCAATATGCCAAGGAGGGAATGTTCAACTTTAATTGGCCATAAGAGTGACATCTTCCAGCATAGATGCCATCTGGTGGGGTACAGAGAGTTTTGGCATAACTTGTGCATGGTCAGGTGGATTAAGGACTTGGGTACAAGGACATTTTTTTTACAATTTGGGGCCCTCAATCTATACGTTGACAGAGCCCATGGTGCCCAGATAAATAGTAGACTAATAACTTTGGTATGGGCTCCATAATTACTAATGGCAGCACTGTCTTTCAGCCCTTTGAGCATAGAGTGTGCAGCAGTCTGCTATGTATCTGCATAGAAATAGTCTGTTGCTCCTATAGTGGTCTATGTCATATTGGGACCATGTAGAGTGCACTCAAAGCTCCATTGAATGCCAAGCATAGCAACTATATAGGGACACAGCTATAAACATTTGTCACTCCCCTAATTTTTTTTTTTTTTGGACAGACTTTAATAGTTGAAATGGAAATACAGCTAGTGTGAATAAAACCCATCGTCTTTAAATGCCCTAGCACACTGTTCGAGACCAGGGGATACAAATATTTATCTAGATGTTGCTGAATCAACCAGACTACCACCAGAAGTTGCTTGAGGGGTGCTGGGAGTTGTAGTGCAGCAACATCTGGGAGGGCTGCAGCAGGTTGTCAAGTCCTGACCTAATGAACAGGATCTCTACAAATTATCCCCCCTGCCCTTCCTTGGAAGGAATAGTTTTCATTACAGAAAAGAATGTGAGCATTGCTTGCATATTCCATCCTCATACACAGCCCAGTGCATCTATATACAGTCTGTCCTAGTGTATTTATATACAGCCCAGTGTAAGATCCTTGCCTTCCAGGACTAAACACCAACAACTGGCATTGGACACCACACGCACACAAACTGACCTCAGCTCATTCAAATAGCTGTCCTCCTCCCAAGTATAAATAACTTCTTCCATTAATTCCTCTCCAGTGTATATTTGCAAAACACCAGCTAGGGACACTTATGGCTCTCTAATGTTTGCCTCACTACAATTCCTAGAAACCCTTGAGTGCTTCCAACAAAAAATGGAAGGGAAATTAATTTCAAAAGGGCTCATTCCTAGACAAATAGGTACAGTATGTGGGTGAGAAATATAGAAAAATATAGCCAACTCATTAGTAATGGCAGAACTGAACATTAAAAAACCCAGGATCCTGACAAAAACAAAGAATGGGAATTTTGCCTGCATCGGACGTCTAAAAAACGGACGCCAGCGTCAAAAACGAGACACCGGCGCCGTTTTGTGAATTTTTCGGTGTTTCGAAAATTTTGCTGAAAATTTGCGAATTTTCCGGCGAAGCAAAATGGCGCAAATTCGCCCATCACTATTGGGTAAACATAAAAGATCAATTACTACTTTCAACCCCAATAAGACAAAAACACATACACCAGTAGGAAGACATTTTTTTAATGAAAAACACAGTGCAGTGAGCTTACGATGGATGGTCCTATAACAAGTTGAAATGCCGAGTAGAGGGGGAGATAGGAAAACCATGCTTCTGAGACACAAAGCAAGATGGATTGAATTGAACTAAAGGAATGAATGAAGTATGACTGTAAAAAAAATGATTGTAAAACCAAGTCGTATACTAATTATTACATTTCTTTACAGATTTTTTCTCCCATCTGACCTGATATGGACAATATCTTTATGGACTAAATACTACCAGATAGTACGAGTCATTATGACTTATTACAAACGTAGATTGCAAAATACACCATGTGATCAATGTAGGTGCCATTTGTACGATAGACTTGGGTAGTATGTTGAAAAGTATGTTCGTACACCTGGCCACTAGATGGA
This sequence comes from Xenopus laevis, assembly GCF_017654675.1. Lineage (NCBI taxonomy): Eukaryota > Metazoa > Chordata > Amphibia > Anura > Pipidae > Xenopus > Xenopus laevis. Next base: position 132,328,855 of record NC_054377.1, on the reverse strand, counting down.
GCTGGTGTGCAGTGTGATTTTGTTTGTTGTCACATGACTTGGTGTGGGTGGCCTTAATTAGGCTGACTCTAATTAGTGTTCTTTAACTGCACCAGAGGAAGGACCCATAAGGTCCAAATAGGGTTGCCACCTGGTTGGTATTTTACTGGTAAACATGATGCTTGATGCCAATGTTATTAACAAGAAAAAATGCCAAGAATATAAGAAGGCCAGTATTTTTTTTCAGAAAAGGTGGCAACCCTAGGTCCGAAACATGCAGTGCAATGCATCTTTAAATAAACAACACAGAAGCTTTACTTGCTTGCTCTCCAGTGAATTTTATTTACAATACTTCAAATGTGTAGTTGATCTGGCGAACCCCACCACTGTCAAGCCCATTTAAGATGGTGCCTTGGTCTGGAGACACTGACCCAAAGTAGGGTTGACACTTTTTAGCCTGGTGGAGACCGGACAGGTCTAACAAATATTAATATTGTATCTAACAAAACCCTGTTTTGTAAAATACATGCATTAGCTTAGATACTAAATTCATTTGTGAACAGGGGACCAGGAAATGTGTGTAATCATTTTTTTATTTTTGGTTTGTTTGTAACTATACTGTTTGTAACTATACTGGTCAGATCAGCTGCACTTCCTCTGTATTTGGCCTTGGAGTGCTCCCACAACTGCTCCACTGAGTCCACAATGCCCCCTGTAGTGCACAGTACCACATCTAAGTTCAATAACCAAACCCTGTACACTACATGATTTGGATCTTAACTTTAAAATCACCAGGCCCCTCACCCAGACAAGATTTTTTTTGGGGTTCCCTATTGGGACACCCAGTACCCGTAATATATATATATCTCATAGAATACCTTCACTCTGTCGTTTTAACTTGCGAGGTGCACAGTCAAGCTTAATTCATACAGTATATTTGGAAAGAAATTCCGGGACCAGCACTACTCTTTGTGTAATTTTATTTCACAAACATCTTATACAATTCCGGCGTTTCTGTCCTCTTTGGGATCTTTTCCTTGAAAAAGGTCCCAAAGAGGACCGAAACGTCGGAATTGTATGAGATGTGTGTGTGAAATGAAATTACAGGGTAGTGCTGGTCCCGGAACTTCTTTCCAAATAGACTACATATATATGGAATAAAATGTTTACTGCAGAACCCAGAACTGAGTGCAGCCGTTCACTGGTCAACTCTGAAAACCTGGGCCAAAAATGCTGGAATATGGAGTTTGCAATACCCCAATAAATATTTGCGGCATGCTTATTGATTGACCCAGTATGCTGGGCTGGCTGTTAAACCGCTCATACCAGACGATGGGGGAATTTCCCTGCAGCAATATTGATTTCGGTATTGATTGAACAAGTTAATTTGTTAATGCATGTACAGTACTAGCAGCTCTATACATTGCACACACAACTGCTCTCATTCTCACTAAAGTATGGCCGGGGAGCAAACCAATAGTATATTAAAAAACACAGACATTGAAGTTCAGAGACCATGTCCCATTAGAGAAGCAAGTGAGGGGAGAGTGGTTGGATATGGAGCTGGAATGCAGGGTGGTAATGTATGGCAGGGGGAGGACAGGATATTCTAAACATTTACTGAGAAAGAGAGCAGAGCCCAGGATTAGGGAATAATACAGACAAAGCATCCATAACCCAATTATATAGGAATTCTTTACATTCTCATTTAATACATTTCATACATTTAACCCCTTCTCTGCTCCTATTTGTATAGAGTATCAACATGCAGTGGTTTACACAAGAGGTGTGTCTTCAAGCTCTTGCACTGTTTCCAGCTTTCCAACGGGGGTCACTGACCCCATCTAAAAACAATCTGTATTGCTACTTTTTATTACTCTCCTACTCAAATTCCAGTCTCTTACTCAAACCAATGTATGATTGCTAGGTAATTTGGACCCTAGCAACCAGATCACTGAAATTGTAAACTGGAGAGCTGCTGAATAAGAAGCTAAATAATTCAAAAACCACAAATAATAAAAAATGAAAACCAATTACAAATTGTCACAGAATATCACTCAGCATAATACAGATTAACCAACAGTTGAACAACCCCTTTAATGGTCCCTGGCATATGTAAAAATAGTCACGCGTCAAAATAATTGACGCCCACTGACTAAAATGCATTTGGACGAAAGAGTTGCACTTGTAAAAATTGTCGTGTAAATAAAAATTGTTGCACGTCAAAATCATTTTGCCACCCATTGAGTTCAATCCATTGCGAGAATTTTTCGGCAAAGCAAAACGGGACTGATTCGCCCATCACTAGTGAGTTCCACAATACAGGCATGAAATTATTCTCCTTCTATTCACAGCGATTCAGCGCTGCTGTCAAAACAAAAAGATACACTGGAATATTTCAGGTAGCACTTTGCAAACCCCAACTTCATACAATACATCAAGGGGCAAATTTACTATCCTCCTCGCCAGCGACATCTTCGCTCACATCGCAACACTTCGCCAGGCGTAGATTAGCCAGGACAACGGTAATTCACTAAAATCCGAAGTTGCATCCAGGGCGCCGAAAGCTGGCAAAGTAGTGCTAGCGTTACTGCGGCAAGTAAAGCGAAGTTGCGATAGCGTTGCCTAATTTGCATACGGCGGGAAGTTAAAGTTCAATGGACGTTTATAGTGTAGCCAATACATTACACAAACCCGGGAAATCTTAATAAATAGACTAGAGTTGTTATATTGCCCTACACATGAGCCCAGTGTATAGTTTATGTGCCAAATGTTAGGAAATGTAGTGGGGAAGCCGGTTATGCCCAAAAAAAATTACGCTCTTTTGCAGCCTATCACCATGAAAAATGAAAAGTTGTCAGCGTTTTTTTGGACTTTTTTTTGAGGAAGTCATATCTACTCTATTGCACTTCGCCTGGTCTGAGGTGGCGAAGGCAAGTCTGGCGCAAGAGGCAACGTTCAGTAAATTCCGCATCTTAGTGAATTTGCGTAGTTATGTCCATTCGCCAGAGCGCAACTTCGCCAGGCGTAAGGGAGTGAAGTACCGGTAGAGTCTCTCTCTCTTTCGCTAGCGACCGCTAGTAAATTGGCAAAATAATGAAATGACGTCACGCTGGCGAATTTTCGCTAGCGTTAGTCACTTCGCCCTTTAGTAAATCTGCCCCTAAGGCGGCAATTTCTTTCTTATTTAGTAGAGGCGCCGTGGATCCTCCTGCTCCTGGGCAGCTGAGGCAATATCTGTGACCCTGTGGAACTTACAAGATCTCTTTGCTGATCACACAGAGGCCCAAACACTTTATTGTATAGGACTCCAAGATTTCTGATGGTGGCCCCTTGAACACAATTTATATGGGAAGTTATAGGGGACTTGCAGTGCACCTCTTATACATGTATTCCTGAAAGCATACACAGATAATATAACATTGTCAAAAAGCACTTTGTGAACTACTTTTTTTGGACTAATTTTGTCAATAATCCCCATAGGAGCAACATTCCTAATCTCACCCCCTAACTCGTTAGGCCCCTCATTTTATAGCAAGGTAACAGATATATAGAAATGTAATAGTTATAGGTGGTGGGCTCCTAACAAAGTTATATCTGTGCCCCAAATTATGGAGGCATGCTTTTGTGTAACTACAGATACTGTATATAGAAACACTGGTGTACAGTAAGTCTACTATCAAAAGAACTGAAACATGTAAATTAAAACGGTTATGTGATTATTAGGGTCCCACTTAACTAGCACTGGTTCGAAAACAGACTAGAAGATGCATAGGAGTGAGCCTAGACTGAAAGCAATGTAATAAAACAGCAACAAGAACTAGCATCAAGATTAATCCACTTTCCGGTTGCTAGCTAGCCATAACCCCAGCAACCAGACAGCATTTTAATTTTCAGGCTGAAAAGAGGCAGAATATGAAGGCAAAAAGCACCCCACGGAAAAAACAGACCAACTTCAAACTGTTTGTACCTATTTTAGGATCATACTAAGTACATTTTAAGGTGAACTGAGCTTTTTTTTAATATTGCAAGAACACTAGCGTGACATTTTACTGGCCATACAGTATATACAGAGGCATAAGTAGAATATAGTGGGTCCCTGAAGGGCCCTGTAACCTCCACTGGTCCCTGGCACTCACTGGAACTGCTGTCTCTTTTGCATGGTCCCTGTCCCGATAATTCTTGCAATTACAAAACCTGTATCAGAGCATCAGCCTGGCAAGTAGCTTGGCACAGTCGGGACCAGGGTGGAAAAAGCTGAAAGCAAGTGCGGGGCACCAGGTGTTAAAGAAGTAATGACTAGGCTATTTGCAGGAACCTGAAATATACAATAAATGTATATAAAAGGTGCCAAGGCATTCCAGCCCAGCTGCACAGTAACAAGCAGTAAAGAACAGATCACAGAAAGTCAATAGGCTCCAAAAATCACATCCCTCAATTTGTATTTCATTAGCTCCCCCAGGGGCCCCACATCAATAGCCTGACACAAAGTGGAAATGAAAAAATCAGACTCACCAAAATCTGAGTGCAAATCTTTCTTCAACCCACAGAGCATTTCTGCTGGAGACCTCGGGTAGCACCCAGCAACTGTCAACTCAGCTTCTGCCTCCCTCTCTCTTTCACTCTCTCTGACTCTTCCCCCATAGAAAGAAACAGCCCAGAGAACGCTCCCTGCTCTGATTGGATTCTGCACTACAACAAAAGTTTTTTTTATTTGGGAGGTGGATAAGATCCACAGGGAGCCTGAAAGATACTAAAGCATGATGTTTCCCTTCTCTTTCCACAATGAGCTGGGATTTTACTGTATGGGAGAGAATCAGTGCATAATGGGTAGGAAAAAAAAAAACTGCACCAGAGAAGGGGGTCCTTAGCAAGTCAGGAAAATTACGGGCCAATATGATGATAGTAGGGGGTTATCCAAGAAAATCATAAATGCGAAACTTATTGTTGAGCATGAGTTGATGTGAAAATTAAATATATGTCTTTTCAACGACAGGTATAGGTAGGGTTGCCACCTTTTCTGGAAAAAAAATACCGGCCGTTCTTTATTTTTATCATTTTTCCCTATTAATAACACTGGGATCAACCATCATTTATACCGGCCAGGTGGCAACCCTAGGTATAGGACTCGTTATCCAGAATGCTTGGGACCTGGGGTTTTCCGGCTAACAATTCTTTCCGTAATTTGTTTTTATACACTAAATCTACTAGAAAATGAATATAGATGAGAATAAGAACTCGCCATTTAAAAATACTCTTCCAAAAATCTCATAGGAATGAATAGAACGTGGGTCTGTTTTTTTTTTTATTTATTAAAATCTGAACTCACATTTTGATAAATCTGCCCCTTAAATAAACCCATAGGCTGGTTTTGCCTCCAATTCGGATTAATTACAGTATATCTTAGTTGGGATCAAGTACAAGGTAAGGTTTTATTATTACAGAGAAAAAAATTTATAAAAATTTGGATTGTGGGATTATAATGGAATCTATTGGAGATAGCCTTTCTGTAATTTGGAGCTTTTTGGATAACTGGTCTCCAGATAACAGATCCCATATCTGTACCTAATGCTTAGTGATTCTGTGCCAGGGCCCAGGGATATCAAGTCACTGAGCATATGGAACATTTATTTATCCAATCCAATATCCAAAGATTGCTCCACAATACAATATCTCCACTTCTATATTTTAAATCAAAGACGACTCCCATTCACTAATGGTTGAAGCTCTATGCACAGGGGATTAGTGTTGCTCCGTCAGTGCAAGGTGGAAACTAATCAACCTGGTTAGCACTATTTTCATGCCATTCTATGGGGATGGCAGGTAAAGGATTAAATGCAGGCTGTGTTGTATTTGTCTGTTTGGGGTAAAACATAGTGGGACTGTATTCTAAATCACATGCAAGTCCAGGGCAGCTGTTGTGAGTAGTGCCAGCAGCTGCCCTGTGTAACCAGACACCCCTCCGAAATATAACTTCACCTGCTGACAGTGGTTGGGGGTTTTGCTCTGTACAACAGTGATTTGGTAAGCAAAAAAAAAAAAAAAAAAGAATCCCTCATGTTCCTACTGTATCATGATAGAGGCCTCTAGAAAGGGACTGTGACTATGGGATAGCAGGTATAGTAGGGAGAGATGGTGCCTATAGTAACAGTGGATAATAGTCTCTGGGAAGGGAGTGTGACTGTGGGATAGCAGGTATAGTAGGGAGAGATGGTGTCTATAGTAACAGTGGGATAATAGTCTCTGGGAAGGGAGTGTGGCTGTGGGATAGCAGGTATAGTAGAGAGAGATGGTGCCTATAGTAACAGTGGGGATAAGTGTCTCTGGGAAGAGACTGTGGCTGTGTGACAAATAAAACAGTGAAAGATTGAGTAATATTTTTTTGTAAAAATCTTATTTACTACACCTTATCTTCTCCTTCTCCAGCATAAACAGAAAAGTGACTAACGCCATGTTATTAGGGAGATCATGTTTGTCGCTGCATTTTAATAAAACTTTACCCTATTTTGCACCAGATGGAAAGTAACGGGGATTAAGGTCTTAAAATGGCAGAAGTGGATCATTATTCCGCTGATGACTTAAAGTTAGCTGACATCTCTTCATGCGTTGTGCTCATAATGAATAGATCTCAAGGAGAAGCGTGGGTGTAGCAGCATTAGCTTGACTGGTTCCCTCCATAAGAAAAGTTCAGCTCCGTATTCCCATGAAACAACAGCTACACTGTTTAGAAAGCACCGTTTCTCTAAATATCATTCTTGTGGGGGTGACAAGTATTCCATAAACTCAACACGCAGCAAAATAGAAAGAAACAGCATCAGGGTCCACTTGGACTAATAAACCAAACTTTTCCTGTACTTTTTGGAATGGGAAGTGGGAGCAAATTTGGACCTGATGGGACAGAGGTGGTTACATGGTGATAGCTCAGAAACATACAGCAGTACAGGTATAGGATCTGTAATCCGGAAACCTGTTATCCAGACACCTCAGAATTACGGATAGACTTCATTATAATCAAATTATCCAGATGTTTAAAAATGATTTCCTTTTTCTCTGTAATAATAAAAGAGTAGCTTGTACTTGACCCCAACTAAGATATAATTAATCCTTATTGGAAGCAAAACCATATATAATGTTTACATAATTTTCTAGTAGACCTAAGGTATGAAGATCCAAATTATGGAAAGATCTGTTATCAGGAAAACACCAGGTCCCAAGCATTCTGGATAACAGGTCCCATACCTGTATATACAGCAATATGACTTTCCAGGGCAAAAACATAAGAGATACATACAATGACACTGATGGTATATTTTAGGGAAAAGTTTCTTTTGAAAGCTAATTTATAGGTGGGTCTGTGGGAACATTTCATAGTTTGCCTTTAAGATATTCTAGGTTCATGAATGTAAGTTCTGCTTCTTGCAGTGTATTAGTGTGTCCAGTCCTGCATTTCTTCTTCTCTATGGCTCAATGAAAACTCTACATGTACCGTATGTATATTTTGTCTATATAGCGCTACTTATGTATGCAGCACTGTACAGTAGAACAATAAATTAATAGAACAAACTGGGGGTCATTACAATGTTAAAAACAAATTAAGTCAAATTAGAGATGAATTAAAGATTAACCCCCATATGTAATATAACGCACTAAGTGGGACATTCACTAAGATTCGTAGTTGTGTTGGCGTCCGCTTCGCTGCACTTCGGCAGGCGTATTTTTGCTAGCGCTCCGCAAATTCACTAAAATCCGAAGTTGCGCTCAGGGGTAGCGTAAGGTTGTGAAGTTGCGCTAGCGTTAATTCGCCAAGTGAAGCGAAGTTACGCTAGCGATGGTTAATTTGCATACGGCGCCAAATTCAATTTCCAATGGAAGTTTCGTAGCAGAACTACACAAGCCTGGGAAACCTTCAAAACAGCAAATAAAATTTTTATTTTGCCCTACACATGTGCCCACTGTGTAGTTAGGAAATGTAGGGGGGAAGGAGGGGAGCCCCAAAAATTATTTTGATCGCTTTCAGCCTATCACCCATAATAAAGAAAAAACACCAGCGTTTTTTGGGACTTAGAAAATTTTTTAATTTTTTTTAAAAAAAACCCCTATCTACTCTATTGCACTTCGCCTGGTCTGAGGTGGTGAAGGAAGTCTAGTGTAAAAGGTAGCGTTCAGAACAATGCGCGCGTTAGTGAATTTGCGTAGTTACGTCCGTTGCGCAAATTCGCCAGGCGTAAGTGTGCGAAGTAACACTTGTGAAGTTACGCCAGCGTCCGTTAGTGAATTTGCGAAGTAACGAAAATGCCCAATGCTAGATAATTCACGCTAGTGTTAGGCGCTTCGGCACTTAGTGAATTTGCCCCTAAGTTTGCCAAGGAGTATTAACCAATAAGGTGTTTGCATTTAAACAGATGACCAGTGAATTTTACCTGCTGATGTTACAATGTTGTAGGGAGTGATATTCTGAGACAATTTGAAATTGGTTCTCTTTATTATTTATTTGTGGGTTCTGAATTATTTTGCTTTATATTCAGCAGCTCTCCAGTTTGCAATGTCAGCAAACTGGTTGATATGGTCCAAATGACCCTAGCAACCATGCATTGATTTGAATAAGAGACTGGAATATGAATAGGAGAGGTGTGGAATAGAAAGGGGAATGATACAAAGTAGCAATAGCAATACATGTGTAGCCTTACAGAGCATTTGTTTTTAGATGAGGTCACTGACCCCCATTTGAAAGCTGGAAAGAGTCAGAAGAAAAAGGCAAAGAATTTAAAAAAAAAACTTTAAAAAATTGATTGAAAAGTTGCTTAGAATTAGTCAGTTATATAATATACTAAAGTTAACATACAGGTAAACCACCCTTTTAACCATCCTTTGTAAAGCTTATGGTAGCTACAGTATTAAATTCTAACCTTGTCATAATACTGAAAAGTAAAGTGACTCCTAGGGGCAGATTTATCAAGGATTCGAATTGTAAATGCAAATCCAAATTTTCGAGTTTATTTTAGTGTAATTCGACTAGGGAATAGTTAAAATTTGATTCAAGTTTTTAAATAAATGTAATTTTGAAATTTAACATGTACTGGCCATTTAAGAATTCAAATTCGACTATTCTCAACTTTAAACCTGCCGAATTGCTGTTTTAGGCTATGGGGGACGTCCTGGAATCAAATTGGAGTTGTTTGGTGGCATCTGGAAAATAAGAAGTTTTTTTTGGAGAAAAAAACTCAAATCGAATGCAATTCGAATTGAGTTTGTGGGTCGATCCTATTCACCCGAATTGAAAAAAAAAAAAAAGTTTCGTTTTTCAAATAAATTTTGATTGTTAATTTTTAACTCGAAAATCGAGTTTATAGGAGTTTTTATAAACACAGAACTCTAAATTCAACCCTTGATAAATCTGCTCCCAAAAGTCAAAGATTACTTGTGTTAAAGGGTATGTAAAGGCAAAAAAATAAAATCCCATTTTTACTTTCTTTAATGAAAAAGAAACTCCACTATACTTTAAATAAAAAATGTGTACCGTTTTTATAGGAAACCTGACTGTATGCAGTGAAATTCTCCCATCATTTACTGCTATGGATAGGAATTGTCAGACGGTCCCTAACTGCTGAGCAGGGAAACAATCATACTTATGAACAGCAGGGGGAGCCCCCGCCTTACTTCCCAGCCATGCAGAACTCAAGCAGCTTTGTTTCCCTGTAGAGCAGTCAGCGACTGTGTAGAGTTTTGTATTGGATTTTATTTGTGCCTTTACATCCCGTTTACTGTTTCCAGCTGCAGGGACAAAGATTATGGAGCCAGATTTAAACAGATAAACTGGGATTCTAAAATATACATTATTTCTAGCCATATTCTATTTAAGACTTTCCTTGTTCTTTAATCATTCATTATCAATAAACTGATTGTTCCTAGCGCAATGCAAAAGAATGATATTAATACAGTTATTCTATCCTATATCTGTTATCCAGAAAGCTCCAAATTACAAAAGCCCCTCTCCCATAAATTCCATATTATTCAAATAATCCATATAAACCTTGTACTTGATCCAAACTAAGATATAATTAATCCTTATTGGAAGCAAAACCGGCCTATTGAGTTTATTAAATGTTTACATGATTTTCTAGTAGACTTAAGGTATGAAGATCCAAATTATGGAAAGATCCACTATCTGAAAAATCCGCGGTCCAGAGCAATTCTGGATAACGGGTCCCATACCTGTATAGATGTGGATCTTAAAATGTACTTGATTCTCTTAATTTTGTCATGGATGCTTCTTTTAGAAGAATTAGTAGAGATAATCCTGTAAACAAATAATCTAATCTGGTAGCTGGGGTGTCAAACTCAATAGCAACCAGATGCCACATAGGACACTTTGCTTACTGTATCTTTAAGTGGCACACTGCAGATTGTCTTCCATTCACATTACTTAGAAGAAATGTGGGTGGTCCTGCTGTTAATTATGTGTGGCAACCCACAGTGCTTCCTAGGATTCCTTTTATACTAATATTCATTCAGGGGAATGTAATAAAAGTTGGTAACGGAAAATCTATTCTCAATGAGAAAAGCTGTGCCTTTGCGTGAACAAATTTTGCTTTGCACAAATTTAATATAGCTTTTGCGAACCACTTCCAGCAGTGGAAGACCGTTTACGAATTTTATAGTTTGTGCCAATGCGCTGTAAATGTAATAAAACTTCTTACTGAAAAAGACATTATGTGTGCTCCAAAAGATTACGACACCTTTAAGCACTTCTTAAGAGTGCGCAATTAAAATTCGCAATGCAATGACAGTGTAAAGGGATACTGTCATGGGAAAACGTTTTTTTCAAAACGCATCAGTTAATAGTGCTACTCCAGCAGAATTCTGCACTGAAATCCATTTTTCAAAAGAGCAAACAGATTTTTTTATATTCAATTTTGAAATCTGACATGGGGCTAGACATATTGTCAGTTTCCCAGCTGCCCCCAGTCATGTGACTTGTGCTCTGATAAACTTCAATCACTCTTTACTGCAAGTTGATATCACCCCCTCCCTTCCCCCCTCCAGCAGCCTAATAACAATGGGAAGGTAACCAGATAGCAGCTCCCTAACACAAGATAACAGCTGACTGGTAGATCTAAGAACAGCACTTAATAGTAAAAGCCAACAGGCCCGGATTTGTGGAAGGGCAACCTAGGCCCGGGCCTAGGGCGGCAGGATTTTAGGGGGTGTCATGCTTCCCAACCACACCCACATTGGTTCAAAAACACTTGGGATGAGTTTGAGATACAATAATTTTCCATGCACCAATCCCCATTGCCCGGTCCTGATGATGAAAATTTGCACAAATAAAGGGGAGGTGACAGAGGCGATAAACGGCAGTGGGCCTAGGGTACAGTTGCCACCTTTTCTGGAAAAAAATACCGGCCTTCCTATATATTTATGTTTTTTCCCTATTAATAACATTTGGATCAACCATCATTTTTACCGGTCAGGCCAGTAAAATACCGGCCAGGTGGCAACCCTAGCCTAGGGGCACCCACTATGTAATTCAGGCCCTGAAAGCCAAGTCCCGCTGAGACTGATTCAGTTACATGAAGTAGGAGAAATAACAGAAAGTAGTTCCATCCTAAAGTGCAGACACAAGTCACATGACTGGGGCAGCTGGGAAACTGACAATATCTCTTGCCCCATGTCAGATTTCAAAATTGAATATTACAAAATCTGTTTGCTCTTTTCAGAATTGGATTTCAGAATTGGATTTCAGTGCAGAATTCTGCTGGAGTAGCACTATTAACTGATGTGTTTTGAAAAAAAACATGTTTTCCCATGACAGTATCCCTTTAAGGAACAATATTACATCGGAGATGTGGATTTTTAGTCTTATTGGTGCGATTTTTTTTTTCTCGTTTGCGACTTTAATGACATTGCCCCCCCCTCTGTGCCCTAGGACTATGTTTCAGTTTGAAAAGAAAAGGAGGATTAGAGCAGGGTGCTAGTGTTACTTTTGCAAAATACGCCCATTTCAGCTCAGCTTTCCCTTTAAATAGAGCTACAACTTCAGAATGCCAAAGTACTTTGCAGATTTACATGAAGTTTTCACATTTGAAATGAAAATGCTTTCTTCGGAAACTGAAGCAACCTTTTCCTCTGGTACCAAGGGATAACCTCCAGGCACCTGCCCAAGTACTTGGCAAGAAAAACTCCCTGGAGATCCAGTGTGATTAACCCCCTTAAATAGAGAGCAAATTGTATTCAGCTCCCCGCTGCACTCGCCCGCAGAACAGCAGACTGATATGGTTTATATGTCATGGCGAGAGAGCTGCAGAAAAGCATTAACATTTCATCGAGACACACAGAGTCTGGAAATGAAATTGATTGTTTTAAAAGTTTCATAGCAAGGTATATTGTTCCGGTTTTATCCTGCCTGCCCCCCAGTGCTCCAGGGGAAGAATGAGATGACACACAGTTGATTCATTCTGATGTCACACTGTCAATCAAAAGGATCCTTCGATTTACTGAGCAATTCACTTTGCTTTTCTAGGTTAACCTATTAGCAGTTTTTACACTGCTAAATAATGATTTTGAAAAAGCAAAAAAGCGAAACCTGCAGGAGGTAAGAACAAGGTACACGAAACAGAGCAATATAATCTGCATAGACAGCTTTCATTCAAAACGGCTAAATTAATTTTCTGCCAACTGTTCGACATCACAATCAGATCCCTATATAGGCGTTAGGGATGTAGCGAACGTCGGAAAAAAAGTTCGCGAACATATTCGCGAACTTGCGCAAAAATGCGAGCGGTTCGCGAACCCCATAGACTTCAATGGGAAGGCGAACTTTAACATCTAGAAAAGACATTTCTGGCCAGAAAAATGATTTTAAAGTTGTTTAAAGGGTGCAACGACCTGGACAGTGGCATGCCAGAGGGGGATCAAGGGCAAAAATGTATCTGAAAAATCTGCCTGTGTGTGCTTGGAAGAGATAGTGTAGGGGGAGAGCTGTTAGTGATTTCAGGGACAGATGATAGTAAGTTTGCTGGCTAGTAATCTGCTTGATACTGCTCTGTATTGGAGGGACAGAAGTCTGCAGGGATTTGAGGGACATTTTAGCTTAGGTAGCTTTGCTGGCTAGTAATCTACTGTTCTCTTTAAACAACTGCCATACGTTGACCTTGTAGGCATTGTTTGCCCAGTTTTTTTGGACGCAGCCACTGAAGCACAGTTGCCAGAAAAAATATGCCATATAAATGCTGAAAATAGTCATTTTTCGCCATACGTTGACCTTGTAGACATTGTTTGCCCAGTTTTTTTGGACGCAGCCACTGAAGCACAGTTGCCAGAAAAAATATGCCATATAAATGCTGAAAATAGTAATTTTTCGCCATACGTTGACCTTGTAGACATTGTTTGCCCAGTTTTTTTGGTTGCAGCCACTGAAGCACAGTTGCCAGAAAAAATATGCCACATAAATGCTGAAAATAGTCATTTTTTGCCATATACGTTGAGTCAACGTATGGCAAAAAATGACTATTTTCAGCATTTATATGGCATATTTTTTCTGGCCTCTGTGCTTCAGTGGCTGTGGCCAAAAAAACTGGGCAAACAATGCCTACAAGGCCAACGTATACACTACTACAGCGGTGGATACGGATTACGTAAAATATATTATGGCTGCTTGAAAAAAGTGACTCCGGTGTTTTTTCTGGAGACGGTAATATTATGGATATTTAGACAGAATGTGAACAAGGTCACACAGCTCGATGGCGGGTTGAAGAAAACAGTGTGCAAATAATGCCTACAAGGCCAACGTATACACTACTACAGCGGTGGATACGGATTATGTAAAATATATTATGGCTGCTTGAAAAAAGTGACTCCGGTGTTTTTTCTGGAGACGGTAATATTATGGATATTTAGACAGAATGTGAACAAGGTCACACAGCTCGATGGCGGGTTGAAGAAAACACTGTGCAAATAATGCCTACAGGGCAAATAATGCCTACAAGGTCAACGTATACACTACTACAGCGGTAGTAAAATAAAAAAAAGTAAAATAAAAAAAAATGAATATTAAAAAAAAAAAATTAAAGTTGGTGCTGCTGAACTACTAGGAGCAGCAGATTAGCACACCAGTCCCACTCCCCAACACTGCTAGACTAATAGCACTGGGCTCTTATAGTAGTAGTAGTAGTAGTAGTAGTAAAACAACAAAAAAATAAATAAAAGCAGTCCTTACAAGGACTACTGTTATTGCAGCAGTCAGCAGATGAGATCAGAAGCAGGACAGCTGCCCACTGCAGCTACATACAGAGCACTGCAGTAGAAGGTAGATTACTAGCCAGCAAAGCTACCTAAGCTTAAATGTCCCTCAAACCCCTGCAGACTTCTGTCCCTCCAATAACAGAGCAGTATCAAAACGATTACTAGCCAGCAAACTTTCAACTGTCCCTGAAATCACTAACAGGCAGCAGCTCTCTCCCTACACTATCTCTTCAGCACACACAGGCAGAGTGAAAAAACGCTGCAGGGCTTCGGTTTTTATAGGGAAGGGGAGTGGTCCAGGGGAGAGCTTCCTGATTGGCTGCCATGTACCTGCTGGTCTGGGGTGAGAGGGCAAAAAAAAGCGCCAACAATGGCGAACCCAAAATGGCGAACGTCGCGCGACGTTCGCGAACTTCCGGCGAGCGCGAACACCCGATGTTCGCGCGAACAAGTTCGCCGGCGAACAGTTCGCGACATCTCTAATAGGCGTCCGCGCCTCTCAATAAATATTTAGGGAACTGCCCAGCACATGCAGCTCTAACAGCTGCCAGTAACTTCATTTTTATTGCTATAAAGTGACTTGAATGCTTAGGGCACATCAGATCGCTGACATGAAGTCAATATTACAAGCTCAGATCAGTTACAGGAAGAAGGATAAAGATATGAAAGGTCTGTGCATTATACAGTTGTCGCTACACATATCTCTTAGGACCCAAGGCTCAGCCGTCTTATATGGAAACCACAAATACATGAATTGTGGAATCTCCATTTCTGTACAATACAAAGACATTTAAAAGAACAGATCACAGCTTCTCCCACTGTGAGGCTGAAATCTCACTTTGTCTGAGAACAAAAAGGGGGTACAAACCCCAAAAACAGCAATAGAAAGGTTATCCAACATACATTCATTAGGAATGAAATTGAAAGTACTTCCTTTTTGTAAAAGAATGCAGCAGAACCCAGCCGTGCCTTTCTACGTCCCCACATGGACTTAATCATGAATAGGATTTAAATCCGTTTTTATCTAAATAGATGGTCATTTTAATTTGATCTCATTTCTTGTAGGTGGTAACAGGAACAAATTGCATTTTCCCTGCAGGAATAAGCCGTAATCACTATTGGATACTGGGATATTCAGATAAGTGTCTGTTTTATGATGCTATTTGGATTATATATTTGAATTTATTATGGACATTTAAACTAAGAAATATGTTAAGCTGTGACACTAGAGGGCAGTGTGCTCCAAGGTATATAAGATCATGTGATTATATAGCGTTTTATGCTTGATAAAGAGTGGAGTGCCACTCGAAACGTTGCATTTTCTCGCTGCCATGATATGAGATAATTAGAGGCAATTTAAATTTAAAAACGGAGTGCTGTCACTGGGAAGATATGAATATACTATGGAGAATCTTTTGTGTACAGGCTTTATGATGCGCAGCCAAACAGAGAAGTAAACCGAAGAGTAATTGCAGTTTGATTGGAATTGTGCACGTAACACATACACAGACCGGGCATCAATTAACATCTGCTCTGTATACAGTATTTGCCCTGCAGCAACCTACCTGCCCCAGCTGAGAGCTGCAGTTGCAACAGTGCCATCTACTGGCTAATGGCGGTATTAAAGCAGATGTTTTTTATATTATAGATCGGGGTGGGGGATCCCTTTTCCCACTGGCTCACTATCAATTATCCCAACTCCTACACTGATGTCTAGTTTGCATAGCATTGTGCATGTCAGTATGCACGGGGTGGGCTGTAAAATAAAAACACCTCTAGCAATGGCTGTTTTCTGGATACCACTACAACAGCCTCCCTCCCCAACAGGCTGTTTCCTTGTATTTATGTGTCTGTGCAATGCAGCAATTTTTCTGAGAGCCGGGTGCAATATAATGTAGGAGGCATTTTAACGATGCGGACAAACAGTTCCTATTTGCTCTCGTCTTTAGCCGAGTCCACTCAGTTTTACTAAAAATACCAGGAGGCGAGTAATGGAGAGGAAAATTGCTTCCCTATGCCTGCTAATAGAAGAACAGGGTGCATCTTAACTCAGGAAGGATGTCACACAGAAAATATACTCTCAGCTTCCATATAAACATGAGCCAGAGCCACAGAATCAAGCAAAATCATATTATATTACAAGACTTTTTTATAATGAAACATCTTATCTGTCAGTCTCCTCTGAGTTCTCTTTACTTCCTGAGCCCCTCAACAGCCACAGGGTCTGCTTCCTCTATAGCAGTGATCCCCAACCAGTAGCTCGTGAGTAACATGTTGATCTCCAACCCCTTGGACGTTGCTCTCAGTGGCCTCAAAGCAGGAGCTTATTTTTGAATTCCAGGTTTGGAGGCAAGTTTTATTGCATTAAAACCAGATGTACTGCCAAACAGAGCCTCAATGTAGGTTGACAATCCACACAGGGGCTACTAAATGGCCAATCACAGCCCTTATTTGGCACCCAAAGAACATTTTTCATGCTAGTGTTGCTCCCAAACTCCTTTTACTTCTGAATGTTGCTCACGGGTTGTAAAGGTTGGGGATCCCTGCTCTATAGTTACATCCCTGACTTTCACTAAAATGTCCATTATCTCCCACAGTGCTATAAAACAATCACATGGCAGCTTAATTTCTTAAATCAGAAAATGAAGTTACTGAGAAGAGAAAAGTCTTGTGATGTTGCTCTGCTTAGAACTGACCAGAGAAAACATCAGATGACTCTTCTCTGCTCCCTGACCATCTTCTGTGCAGAGCAACATCATAAGACTTTCCTTTTCTCATTAATGTCATTTTCTACCGATGTTAGCCAGAACAAACAGCAGGTGGTACTGCTGTTTCAAATTCATTATATTAGCAGTGTAAAAGCCAATATCTCAGACATTTTACAATAACTTGTTTTGAGGGTTAACTACCCATTTTATACCCAAAGTATATCATTATGAGTTTCTTTTTTTTCTCACCAGTTTGACAGCACTACTGTGTTATCAAATTTAGCTTTGAAGTGCTAAGGGGTAGTAATCCACATCCCCCAATCATTCCAAAATTAAACGTACAAGTTAAATTCAGGTCCATTAATTACTATGGGACAAGGCACACACACGTGTAACCCCCAACAATGTAGCATTTTTGTAATCAAAACAGAATAAAAATGTAAACAGGGACAAAGATCTGCTGAGTGTAGTATGGTGACATCTTTGACCTCACCCATATTGTGGCCCCTAAATACCATCTACAGTATTTCTCAAAATTTATCAGATAAATGGAATGTTTGAACGCATTTCTGGGGGGGTTTAGGGTTATATTTTATTAGTTAAGCTACCAAACTTATCTTATTAATTACAGTTGTATCTCTGATTTATCTTACACAGTTACAGTTGTATCTAAGTGCAGGTGCTTCTGTATTCTGTACTCTCTGCCAAAAGCCTCTTTTTTAATAAAGTTCCAGAAACATTGTATATTTTTCTGGCGTTGGTGCAAGAGATCAAACTGAAACTCGGGACATTTCAGTAACAAACCAGAACTACGGACTGTCCCGCAGAAAAAATGGGACGGTTGGTAAGTATGTATCCAATAGACTACCCTACATTTCCAGTGTTCTCATATATATATATATATATATATATATATATATAGGTTTGGAGGCAAGTTTTATTGCATTAAAACCAGATGTACTGCCAAACAGAGCCTCAATGTAGGTTGACAATCCACACAGGGGCTACTAAATGGCCAATCACAGCCCTTATTTGGCACCCCAAGAACATTTTTCATGCTAGTGTTGCTCCCAAACTCCTTTTACTTCTGAATGTTGCTCACGGGTTGTAAAGGTTGGGGATCCCTGCTCTATAGTTACATCCCTGACTTTCACTAAAATGTCCATTATCTCCCACAGTGCTATAAAACAATCACATGGCAGCTTAATTTCTTAAATCAGAAAATGAAGTTACTGAGAAGAGAAAAGTCTTGTGATGTTGCTCTGCTTAGAACTGACCAGAGAAAACATCAGATGACTCTTCTCTGCTCCCTGACCATCTTCTGTGCAGAGCAACATCATAAGACTTTCCTTTTCTCATTAATGTCATTTTCTACCGATGTTAGCCAGAACAAACAGCAGGTGGTACTGCTGTTTCAAATTCATTATATTAGCAGTGTAAAAGCCAATATCTCAGCCATTTTACAATAACTTGTTTTGAGG
Source organism: Xenopus laevis (assembly GCF_017654675.1). Classification (NCBI taxonomy): domain Eukaryota; kingdom Metazoa; phylum Chordata; class Amphibia; order Anura; family Pipidae; genus Xenopus; species Xenopus laevis. The sequence goes on along the minus strand of NC_054377.1, from coordinate 132,310,446 downwards.
GTTAACTACCCATTTTATACCCAAAGTATATCATTATGAGTTTCTTTTTTTTCTCACCAGTTTGACAGCACTACTGTGTTATCAAATTTAGCTTTGAAGTGCTAAGGGGTAGTAATCCACATCCCCCAATCATTCCAAAATTAAACGTACAAGTTAAATTCAGGTCCATTAATTACTATGGGACAAGGCACACACACGTGTAACCCCCAACAATGTAGCATTTTTGTAATCAAAACAGAATAAAAATGTAAACAGGGACAAAGATCTGCCGAGTGTAGTATGGTGACATCTTTGACCTCACCCATATTGTGGCCCCTAAATACCATCTACAGTATTTCTCAAAATTTATCAGATAAATGGAATGTTTGAACACATTTCTGGGGGGGTTTAGGGTTATATTTTATTAGTTAAGCTACCAAACTTATCTTATTAATTACAGTTGTATCTCTGATTTATCTTACACAGTTACAGTTGTATCTAAGTGCAGGTGCTTCTGTATTCTGTACTCTCTGCCAAAAGCCTCTTTTTTAATAAAGTTCCAGAAACATTGTATATTTTTCTGGCGTTGGTGCAAGAGATCAAACTGAAACTCGGGACATTTCAGTAACAAACCAGAACTACGGACTGTCCCGCAGAAAAAATGGGACGGTTGGTAAGTATGTATCCAATAGACTACCCTACATTTCCAGTGTTCTCATATATATATATATATATATATATATATATATAGGTTTGGAGGCAAGTTTTATTGCATTAAAACCAGATGTACTGCCAAACAGAGCCTCAATGTAGGTTGACAATCCACACAGGGGCTACTAAATGGCCAATCACAGCCCTTATTTGGCACCCCAAGAACATTTTTCATGCTAGTGTTGCTCCCAAACTCCTTTTACTTCTGAATGTTGCTCACGGGTTGTAAAGGTTGGGGATCCCTGCTCTATAGTTACATCCCTGACTTTCACTAAAATGTCCATTATCTCCCACAGTGCTATAAAACAATCACATGGCAGCTTAATTTCTTAAATCAGAAAATGAAGTTACTGAGAAGAGAAAAGTCTTGTGATGTTGCTCTGCTTAGAACTGACCAGAGAAAACATCAGATGACTCTTCTCTGCTCCCTGACCATCTTCTGTGCAGAGCAACATCATAAGACTTTCCTTTTCTCATTAATGTCATTTTCTACCGATGTTAGCCAGAACAAACAGCAGGTGGTACTGCTGTTTCAAATTCATTATATTAGCAGTGTAAAAGCCAATATCTCAGCCATTTTACAATAACTTGTTTTGAGGGTTAACTACCCATTTTATACCCAAAGTATATCATTATGAGTTTCTTTTTTTCTCACCAGTTTGACAGCACTACTGTGTTATCAAATTTAGCTTTGAAGTGCTAAGGGGTAGTAATCCACATCCCCCAATCATTCCAAAATTAAACGTACAAGTTAAATTCAGGTCCATTAATTACTATGGGACAAGGCACACACACGTGTAACCCCCAACAATGTAGCATTTTTGTAATCAAAACAGAATAAAAATGTAAACAGGGACAAAGATCTGCTGAGTGTAGTATGGTGACATCTTTGACCTCACCCATATTGTGGCCCCTAAATACCATCTACAGTATTTCTCAAAATTTATCAGATAAATGGAATGTTTGAACACATTTCTGGGGGGGTTTAGGGTTATATTTTATTAGTTAAGCTACCAAACTTATCTTATTAATTACAGTTGTATCTCTGATTTATCTTACACAGTTACAGTTGTATCTAAGTGCAGGTGCTTCTGTATTCTGTACTCTCTGCCAAAAGCCTCTTTTTTAATAAAGTTCCAGAAACATTGTATATTTTTCTGGCGTTGGTGCAAGAGATCAAACTGAAACTCGGGACATTTCAGTAACAAACCAGAACTACGGACTGTCCCGCAGAAAAAATGGGACGGTTGGTAAGTATGTATCCAATAGACTACCCTACATTTCCAGTGTTCATATATATATATATATATATATATATATATATATATATATATATATATATATATATATATATATATATATATATATATATATATATATATATATATATATATATATATATATATATATATAGTGATGGCACGATTTTGTGGTGAATTTCCGTGTTTCTCCACCGACGAATAAATTCGCAAATATCCCACGAAAATTCGCCAGTGAAAATTCTCTGGCGTTAATTTCCGATTTTCACGTTTTTATTGTAAAAACGTTCGAATTGCTCGATTTTTTAGTGGAAGCATTCGAATTGCTCGATTTTGTCTCTGAAAACGTTCGAATTGCTTGATTTTTTGTGAAAACGTTCAAATTGCTTAATTTTTTCGTGAAAACATTCAAATTGCTAGATTTTTTAGCGAAAACGTTCGATTTGCTAGATTTTTCTGTGAACTTTCTGATTTCACGATTTTTCTTGAATTTTCCCGCACAGTGAAACGGCAGATATTCGCCCATCACTATAATATATATATATATATATATATATATATATATATATATATATATATATATATATATATATATATATATATATATATATATATATACATACATATATACAGTATATATATATATATATATATATATATATACACACACATACACTATAGAGAATAATGTCCTGTGCTGAACCAAAGAGACCCGGGCCCACAGCCCGTGACCCACACCACAACCTGCATATTTACTCGCTTGGATTCACCCACCGACCCGCAACTGCCTTATTCACAACCCGCTGCCAATCATTGAACATTAAGTGCTTTGGATGCAAACCGGAAGTGGAATCATCAGAAATGGGCGGGGACAGAAAAAAGGTTTTAACATTTTTTTAAAAGTAGTTAAAAGGGGTTGTTCACCTTCCAAACACTTTTTTAAGTTCAGTTGTTTACAGATTGTTCCCCAGAAATAAAGACTATTTTAAATTACTTTCCATTATTTATTTTTTACTGTTTTTCCAAAATCTAAGTTTAATGTTTGTGTCTCTGGTGTTTGAGTCTGGCAGCTCAGTAATTCAGGTGTAGATTCTAAACTGTTACAATTCTGCAACATTGAGTTGATACATTTATCAGCAGCTTCTCTGGAGTATTAGTAACTATTGTATCAATTCAGCTGCCTGTAATGAAACCCAGAGATTCTGCTCAGCAGGGACAAAGAAGAGAAATGTATCAACTAAATGTATCAATTTAGAACAGTTTACAGGGTCAGTGACCACCCTCAGAGCTGCTTTAGAAAGTGAAAATGACACTTTACACTTCAATATTAGAAAAACGGTGGCACATAGAAAATAGAAAGTAATTGGAAAAAGTTGTTGTTACTGGCGATTATCTAAAAACTAGGGATGCACCGAATCCAGGATTTGGTTCTGGATTCGGCCTTTTTCAGCAGGATCCAAATCCTAATTTGCATATGCTAATTAGGGGCGGGAGGGAAATCGCGTGAGTTTTTGTCACAAAACAAGGAAGTAAAAAATGTTTTCCTCTTCCCACCCTTAATTTGCATATGCAAATTAGGATTTGGTTCGGTATTCAGCCGAATCTTTCAGGAAGGATTCGGGGGTTCGGCCGAATCCCAAATAGTGGATTCAGTGCATCCCTACTAAAAACAACTAGTTGTTTGAAGGTGAACAACCCCTTTGAGTATAGATAACATAAGATAAGAAATATAGATGAGACCCGTAACGCAACCTACAACCAGAAGACCCGCATCTATACCTGTACCTAAAAAAAACCTACCTACAACCTGCAGGGTACCCACTTGTTTTGCACGTAACCCACGGGTACCCAACCTACTGCAGGACTCTATTCAATAACCTTATAAAAGCATAAGGCCGAGTGCTTCTATATAGGTCTATATAGGTCATGGAACTCCAAGGTGACCAACATCCTTATAATAATTTATAATAAGGGTACTTTATTATAATAAACACATGTAAACATAACTGAGCATCAATTATAACTGATGATATCACTAAGCAACATCTATAATAATATAATTTACAGGATATTCATGGCTTGTGTATTATATTATGGTTCTGGAAAATAAAGCGGTGGAAAGTAAATGATATTATTCCCGCTAAATTTAAAGCAATTATATCAGATGACAGTTGCATCTCCCAATAGCTACAGTATGACAAAGAGAAATGCCTTGTACTGGCGCATGGAACAATCCATGCATCAGCTCACTGTAATGTATTCCCTTTTTGCATGAAAGAATAGAGGAACCTTTAAATACCTTATTTGTAGCAATAAAATCAACATGGTTTAGCTAGAGCACATCTAAGCACAGTATTTGTCATATACACTCTCTCTCTCTCTCCCTCTCTCTCTGCACAAAAGGGAAAAACTAACTTATCTGCATTACTTTCCCCCAGGAGAATAGCAGGCACCCCGCTGGGATAAATCACGCAGAGCCCGAGCACCAAGATCCCTTTGTGGGAGAAAATGATACTCAAATGAATGCGGAGAAAGAATAAGCTCTGTAGGAGAGGAATATTGGCAGCACAGATCCACATGCTGGAAGGGCTGAATCATAGGCCTGTGCTTAATGGGGCCCACTTTACATAAATTGGGGGGCTTAGAACTGTTGCTCACCACCCAATCTGTTGGAGATTATTATACTGCAAGAGAATGGAACTTTCCAAAATAATTTTATAGCACCAACATATTCTGCAGTGCATCACAAAGATTACACATCAGCCAGTGGAGCATGCAATCTAAGTCTCTATCATATTCACAATGGTCAATTATCGTATATGTTTTTGGGGTGCTGGAGGAAACCAATAGAAGAATGGGGAGAACATCATACAACCAAAGGCTCCAGAGGTGCAAGGCAGTTGCACTAACTATTGTACCACCGTGATTGTGAACAGCAAGGATGAGGTTAACCTGGTAGGTCGGACCATGGTTTAGAGTAAACTGTAACCCACCTGTCCTGTTTACACCTCATTTATTTCCATCTATAAGGCTAGATTTTAATTCAAAGTGGAGAGAAAGGCTAATTGGTTCAAGACAATAAACGAAGAATAAAGCCAATTGAATTTAATGAAGGTAAGTCTATATGTGCTGCACCATAGAGTTTTACTGCCTTGTTACACCTGTTCTTCTCTTTACTAGGGACAAACTGCCAAGTTGACAGTTTCTTTATGACCTCACAGATTTTCTCTCGTCAGTAGAAGGAGCTCCTCCTCTATCTCAATGGCTCTAGAACTGGATGGTTATGTTCTAAATGGCCAAACTGTGACGAGTATTCTTTGTTATTTCTCAATATTCACTTAATTTCAAAGGGGTGGTTCATCTTTTAAGTTAACTTTTAGCATCTTATAGAGTGGCCAGTTTTAAGTAGCTTTTCTATTGGTCTTCATTTTTTTTTTATAGCGTATAGTTTTAGTAATTAAAGTACTTGCCTCCTTCTGACTGTTTTCAGCTTTCAGTTGAGGGTTGTTATTGTTGCATTTTATTATTTATCTTTCTATTCAGGTACTCACCTATTCATATACCAGTGTCTCAGTCAAACCGCTCTCTGGTTGCCAAGATCATTTGGACCCTAGCAATCAGATAGTCGCTGACATTTTAGAACTGGAGAGCTGCTGAAAAAAAAAAAACTAATTTAAAAAAAAAAAAACATGAAAAAATGAAGACCAATTGCAAATTGTCTCAAAATAAGTCTCTACATCATACTAAACGTTAACTTAAAGGTGGACAACTATTTAAGTGTTGTTTCTTGTATAGAGAAGGGGGTTTGCAATTGGATACATTAGTTTTCACATGAGCAGCTACAACTTTAGCCCCTAGAGAACATGACCCTAGAACTCTATAAATAGAGTACTGCTCTGCTGACGATAAATACACCAGGATACAGCAGGCAGCTATAGCTTTTACACTGCTGTAAAGGGATGGAACTCAAGGAAAAGGCGAAGTGCTGATTTGTAGTGAAGGCCGAATAAATTTGCCTGGCACAAATTTGCGGCGAATCTTCAGTTTTCGCCGCTGGCAAAAAAAATTGCGAATCTCCCGTGTATAATTCGTCAATTTCCGTCAATTTAACGTTGGTATTGCTAGATTTTTTTCCCACTAAATCGTTCGAATTGCTTGATTTTATGGTGAAACCGTTCGAATTGCTCGATTTTCAAGTGAAAACTTTAACATTTTTGATTTTGGTGAAAACATTCGAATTGATCGATTCGTGAAAACGTTCGAATTTCACAAATTTTTTTGTGGATTTTGCGGGAAATTCGCAGATTTTTCGGCGAAGCAAAATGGGAGAGATTCGCCCATCACTACTGATTTGATTTAATATATATTAAGTATTTACCCTACAGTAAGTGCTCCAAGCTTAGCCACCAATTTCTATATTCCCTCCCCAAGAGCTGTCCTCCTCCCACTCCCACACCTCCCAACTGTCCCGTTTTTCGCTGGACAGCCCCAATTGTGACAGCTCAGCACGGAGTCCCGGATTGTCACTGAAATGTCCAGGATTTCTGCACTGAACAACCAGAATAAGAAACATACTGTAGTTTTCTGTAATGTAATTATATAAGAGGCTTTTGGCAGGGAGCCCAGAATAGTCAGCAGCTGCACTTAGATACATTTGTAACAATTTCAGATATGCAAAGATACAATTGTAACTATTTAATATAAATGAACACTCCAGTTTGTAGTGGACAGAATCCTTGGTCTCCATTTCAATCCCCCCACATATCAGATAGGTAAATGGGCCTGTGGTTTAGGGAGAGGAAACATACGAGGCCATTCAACTACTACTTTTCTTAAACCCAGCAGCTGGGAGGGCTAGGGCTGTAGCTGTATTGACTGCCTTTTACTTACACCAATAAAGCTGCCCATACAGTGAACCATAGAGGAAGCAGACCCCCTTGTAGCAGGAGGGCTGGACCCCAGGATCATCTATAAGGTTTTTGGCTGGAGCAGATTTGCACGCTGGGCCCCTCTAAACAATTTTGTTTGCAGGAGGGTGTGAACATTCTTGATACGCCACTGTAGCCTTACATGGGGCAATAAAAGCTGCTGATTTGGCCCCTCCAGACCAAGTTGGCAGCTAAGTGGCTCTTTCCTAAGGCCTACCCGGGATAATATTTGATAGGTTTGAAGATACCTTCAAACTGAATTGGCACATTAGTGCAGAACTCTCCCAACTGGACTCCATAGTTCCAGGAACGCACACAGAATGCTGGGCCGACAGAGAAGACAGACCAGTAGCAGAGGGTGTATATATAGGGAAAGTAGCAGTACTACACACATTTAGATAGAGTAGTTGCAACAGGAATGCCAGTGGAGGGCGAAGGGTCTGGCATGAAGAAGCTTGGAAAAGGGAGCGTGGCATCACTTTTAGATGCTAAACACTTAAAGCAACTTGCAAATAAGACAGATTAATAACAGGCCTGTCACGTTAATCAGAAGTAATGTCTTAATTACACATGCACAGCGCTGACATGTTCCCATCACAGACTGTGGAGGCAAAACCGGAGAGAACAGCACGACAAGCGGCACTTAACTCATACCCTGCCAACCTGGAGTAGAAGGAGTTAAGGCGAAATTCACCTCTAACGTTAACTTTCGGTTTGTTGTAGGGATGCACCGAATCTACTATTTTGGAATCACTATTTCGCAAAAGATTCGGCCAAATACCAAACCGAATCCAAATCCTAATTAGCATATGCAAATTAGGGGCAGGAAGGGGGGAAACATTTTTTACTTCCTTGTTTTGTGACAAAAAGTCATGCAATTTCCCTTCTGCCCTAATTTGCATATATATACTTACGATTCGGATTCGGTTCCTCCGAATCCTCATCCTGCTGAAAAAGGCCAATCCCGAACCAAATCCTGGATTTGGTGCATCCCTAGTTTAATGCAGACTTTAAGTTAAGCCCCATTGTAATTGGTCTTTTTTTTCCCTTTCTGCAAAATGAAACTGAGCCACCATATCACATTGTCAAAAACATTTAAACCAGTGACTAGTTGCTAGGGTGATAGCCTAGCAAATAAATAGCTTAAATTCCTGTACTAATAATTTCTAGAATCGTGTCTTTCCCTTCTAACTCTAATATAGTTTAAGAACTGTACATCTGGCTAAACAAATATGAATAGGAGAGGCCTGAATAGTAAGAATGGTAATAAAAACTAGCAATAATAATAATAATTTTTTTTAGATTGGGTCAGTGACCCCCATTTGAAAGCTGGAAAGAGTCAGAAAAAAGGCAAATTATTCTGAAACTATATAAAAAAGGTCAATTGAAAAGTTGCTTATAATTAGTTATTCTATAACATGCCAAATGTTAATGGAAAGGTGAACCATCCGTTTAATGTCGCTAATGGTCCTGTAATGCAACGATTATAGACAGCACTCCATCATTATACTTAAAAAAAAGCCTTCATTTACACATCAAGGGCTACAGCAAAGTTTTAGGCCCATAATAGATCTTTATTAAGTTGAAACATTGCTGTTGCCCTTGATGTGAAATTAAAAGCCTTTTTTTTTTTTTTAACTATAATGATGGTTCACTGCCTATAATCATTAGAGTACGAGTTGATCCAGGAGTGGACGGACCCTGGTGGATGTGAACCCATTGATAAACAGTGCATAATGTGAGTGCTGCCTATTATCTGTGTGTGTGTAAATGGTGCTGTAATGTACAAGAGCTAGCGAAGCAGTGCACTATATGAACACTAGAGGGCAGTGCAGTCATTTCACTCTAACGCCAGGCCTAAATGCCAAGTGACCAACAGGGTCACTGTAACCCATTTTAATTCATATTTGAAGATGAAAGGAAATGAATGTACAATCTGTATTCTCTGACCAAGGCCTAGTCCGACACTGTAGAACCACGTATGCCCCAGTGGACAGGTAGCCCTAGATTAGAGCGCATCAATTGAGCTACGGCTTTGATGGGACGAGACAGCCTCCTAAATGCACACTTATTTTGTTCTTGCAGTCTCCATATCTCAATCAACAACCAATATATTTGATAGTGCACTCTTCCAGACAGTGTCGGACTGGGACACCATAAAACCTTAGACCAGGGGCCCACTCTCAGTACTAATATTCTTCATCTCCTCAATCAACCTCTATTCTCCTAGTTTGTTTTCTTTACATACTATAAATCTATTATTCCATCTATTTAGCCTCTTTGTTCTCATATAATAGGGAATGACCATGAAATAGGCCAAAAGTTTAGCAGCATGAGGGCCCACTGACACTTTGGCCCACCGGGAGTTTTCCTGATATCCCGGTTGGCCAATCCGACACTGCTCCCATACAGAAATATGTAGATCTTTGAGAAACGCCCTTTCTAGTTGCAGTGATTTCTCCCTTTTCCATGAGACGCCGGGAGCTGCAGTTCAACAACAGCTGGCAGGCTGCAGGGTGGGCATGCTTCATGTGCATACTGACAGTCTCAGCCAGATCTTACAGAATATAACATGTGCTTTATTTTATCTCTTCCCTCCCTGCAACACCCAGAGCCAATTATAAAGCTGAGAAAGGTGCAATGCATTGGAAATGTTCAGGCCGTATCACTAATGTGACTTAATATCTTAGACAGGTTTTTAGCTTGAGTCAATGCCCAATGACTATACATCTCCTCCAGCCGCCCCTATGATTTCTATTGCGCGTCTGTCAGCTTTATTTCTCCTGTATCCTAAATATCTGACTGCCGCTTGTCTTCGCTCATCCTGAACGGCGCAACATCAGCAGGAATTAGCGGTCAGCGGGCTGTCAGAAACCTTCGCTTTGTCTAATGAAGTTTGTCAGACGAGCAGGGGAAATATACAGACTTTAGTCTAAAAACTTTACGGCTGGACTGATCTCTATTAAAGGGGAACTATCGTGAAAATGAAGATGTAATATAAACTTCATCATACTGAAATAAGAAACTGTCTAAATATAATCAGTTAAAAATTCTGTAGTGTTTCTGAAATAATCAAGTTTATCTTCACTATTCCTCTCTCAGCATCTGTTTCTCTTCATTCTCTCTTCATGCAGGAGTTGGGTGTCAGATATTCATTGACAGTTAGATCCAATATATCTTATAGGGGGGCTTCTTATGCCTAGAAGATGTATTAGAGCTCACTCTATTGAAATCACCAGGCATTATGTCTCTCTACATGCAGGATTTGCGCAGAAGGCAGTTATTTTGTTAGATTTTGTTTGTCTATTGGATCTAACAATCCAACTGCTGCATGAAGAGAGAATGAAGAGAAACAGATGCTGAGAGAGGAATAGTGAAGATAAACGTGATTATTTCACAAATGATGCAGAATATTTAATAGTTTATGTTTAGAAAGGTTCTTATTTCAGTATGATGAAGCCTATATTACATTTTCCCCTTTAATCATGATGGTGTCCATGTTGGAGGGACAAGGAGACCATGACCAATCCACGTGCATGGGAACCCCAGGAAATATTAGCTTTGAGTAATCATTTTCCCATTCAGGGGTGATCAGTAGAGGCGGCAGCAGTGTTGGACTGGGACACCAGGGGCCCATCCAAAAACTTTAGACCAAGGGCCCACTCAGTACTATTATTCTTCCTCTCCTCACCGCTGTTCTCCTAGTCCCTTTTCTTTACATACTATAATACTATGCTCTATTATTCCAACTATTTAGCCTTTTTGTTCTCATAGAAATAAAGAATGACCATGAAATAGGCCAAATGTTTAGCAGCATGAGGGGCCACTGACACCTGGGCCCACCGGGAGTTTTCCTGGTATCCTTGTGGGCCAGTCCTACACTGGGCAGCAGACCCAATGGCTGTTGGGAGGTAAAAAAAGAATGCTGATAATTTCAGTATATGTACTCTTGAGAGGATGGGATCAGGTTAGGCAGAGGACACTTCACGGGATTACATACAAGTCTAAAATGGCCAATATATTCAGGGTCAGACTGGGCCAGTGGGACCCCGGTGGGCCCTGCTGACCCAGACCCGCTCCTGTTCCCTGCCAGATACCTCCTTTGGCTCTCTACTCCAAACCCTGCTCTCGGCCACAACTAGGAAGTAGAAGTTACATAAGGAGTTGCAAGTGGGGGATGGAGTAGGTCTGGGGCCTTTTGGCAGAGGGTGCCAGTGACAGAGGTGAAAAGCCTAGAGGTGGCAGCACCAGTGGGTCCTAGACACCCCAGTCCGACAATGTAAATACTGATATGTCTACCAAGACCAAGAAAATTGTGGTAGGTCCACATCAAACTTTGGGACATATTTATCAAAGAGTGAAAACAGACTCCACAGTTCGGGAGAGTGAAATTCCACTGCTCTCTATTCCTTCCTATGGCATTTTTAAAGGCATATTTGTCAAAGGGTAAATTATAGCTTTCCGCCATTCATAAATAGGTCTTTAAAAATGCTGTAAGAATGAATGGAGTGCAGCGGAATTTCACTCAGTCTAGTTACACTCTTTAATAAATATACCTCTTTGATGGGGGCCCAGAGTTTTCCAGATAAGGGGTTCTTCTTTAATTTGGATCAGCATAAAATCGAATTTACAGTGGTGGTGCTATACAGTACATGCACCGACATCAAAAAGGAATAGTTGCTCCAAGGTAACTGTACAAAATCACATTGGATATGGAATTCACAAGTACACAGGTTCAGGTACCACCGTAAGAAGTGAGGCAGTCATTTGCCCAAACCATTGGGTTATAGCTAGAGAGCAGGCAATTGTTTTTCTCGAAGTATTCTCTATACAGTAGTAATTTGCTGCATCTGTTGCAATGGCTCAGTTGGAGGCCTGTTCTTTTAAAGGGGCGATTCCCCTTTTAAAGGAAAACTATACCCCCAAAATGAATACTTAAGCAACAGATAGTTTATATCAAATTAAGTGGCATATTAAAGAATCTTACCAAACTGGAATATATATTTACATAAATATTGCCCTTTTACATCTCTTGCCTTGAACCACCATTTCGTGACTCTATCTGTGCTGCCTCAGAGATCACCTGACCAGAAATACTACAACACTAACTGTAACAGGAAGAAGTGAGGAAGCAAAAGGCAGAACTCTGTCTGTTAATTGGCTCATGTGACCTTACATGTGGTTTGTATGTGTGCACAGTGAATCTTACGATCTCAGGGGGCGGCCCTTATTTTCTAAAATGGCAATTTTCTATTTATGATTACCCAATGGCACATACTACTAAAAAAGTATATTATTATGATAATGGTTCATTTACATGAAGCAGGGTTTTACACATGAGCTGTTTTACTCAGTATCTTTTAATAGAGACCTACATTGTTTGGGGGGTATAGTTTTCCTTTAAGGGCATGTAAAGGCAAAAAAATAAAATCCCATTTTTACTTTCTTTAATAAAAAAGAAACCTATCTCCAATATACTTTAATTAAAAAATGTGTACAGTTTTTATAAGAAACCTGACTGTATGCAGTGAAATTCTCCCTTCATTTACTGCTGCGGATAGGAATTGTCAGATGGTCCCTAACTGCTGAGCAGGGAAACAATCATACTTATGAACAGCAGAGGGAGCCCCCGCCTTACTTCCCAGCCATGCAGAACTCAAGCAGCTTTGTTTATGATGATCCCTAAGCAGCCCAGACCACACTGAGCATGTGCACAGTCTTAGTCTTGCAAAGATGTTTAACAAAGTTACAAGATGGTGACCCCCTGTAGCCAACTTTGAAAGCATAAATTATTTATTTGATTAGGCTTGTGGTGCAGTAAGTTCATGTTTATATTTAGTATACAGAATACAGCATTTCTAGCCTTATTCTATTTTAGACTTTAAACGCCCTTTAAGTTAACTTTTAAGAATGGTCAATTCTAAACAACTTTTCAATTGGTCATTTTTTTAAAATAGTTTTTTCATTTGCCTTCTTCTTCTGACTCTTTCCAGCTTTGAATTTGGGGGGGGCACTGAGAATCACAGGTAGCATTTAAAAAAATACAGGTAGACTTTCTGGATTTTTTCAGGCTGGTAATTATACAGTAAAACAAGCACAATTCTGAGCAAGATTGTATTCAAATACAATAGCTTGGAAGCAGCCAAACAGGCATTGCTACCATTTGACTACCAGGGCGTGGTTTTCTGCTAGAAAACTGTTAATATTGCAGCATGGCAGCTGATTGAATGAGAGATTGGAAGATATATAGGGGAGGACTGAAACAGCAAATATATGGAATAAAAAACAATAACATTTTATCACAGAGCAATAGTATTTTTGCTGCCGGGGTCAGTGACCCCATCTGACAACTAGCAAAACAGTGAAGACCACAAATTATTCACAAAACTATTATACTATTACTATATTACTATATATAAAAATTAAGACAAATTGAAAGTGGTTAAAAGGGGTTGTTCACCTTTAAATCAACTTTTAGTTAATGATGTAGAAAGTGATATTCAGAGACAATTTGCAATTTTTTTGGTTTTCATTTTTTTCTCATTTGTTTTTGAGTTATTTAGCTTTTTATTCAGCAGCTCTGCGGTTTGCAATTTCAGCCATCTGGTTGCTAGGGTCCAAATTACTGTAGCAACCATATATTTATGGAATATGAATAGGAGAAGTCTGACTAGAAAGATGAATAACAAAAAGTAGTAATAACAATACATTTGTAGTTATACAGAGCATTTGTTTTTAGATGGGGTCAGTGACCCCCATTTGAAAGCTGGAAAGAGTCAAAAGAAGGCAAATAATTAAAACAACACTAAAAAATAAATAATAAAGACCAATGGAAACGTTTCTAAGACATGGCCTTTCTATAACATACAAAAAATTTACTTAAAGGTAAACCACCCCTTTAAGAAAAAAGACAAACCTTAAAGCTCAACAACCCCTTTAACAGAGACTTTGACAGTAGGGTTATGCTCTGATTATTATTTCCCTGTTTAACCATGAAAAAATGAACCAAAGGGATGAGCTGTCAGTTTATGGAGTAGAGCAGCCAATGGCACTGCTAGTCTCCCAACTGCCATAAGAGTCATTTAAAGGGGAAGTCACTTACACCAGAAATAGTTCATTTGGAAATGCTTTCCCTTTCTCCCATGCACATTTGCAATTTATATTAATTTCCTTTATAAATCATGCATTTCTCTTTTTATATTGGGGACCCCTGTCAATTTGAAAGACAGTGGACCCTTTCCTAGTTTTACATGGCTAATTATAACTATATAACAGAAATGATATGTACCCTTTTTGAAGGTTACGGACTTCTGGCCTTTTGCAGTCTTCCACCTAAGAATGGTCTGGAAAAAATGCATTTAGAGGTTCTTCATTGGCTGGGGGGGATCAATACCCCCTTCTCACGTTGCTTTTCAGACAGGGACAGAGAATTCTGAGCACCAGCCGGCACTTCCCACTGTTTTTAGTAATAAATCGCACCTGCGGCACCTGCACTTATTTCCCAACAACCACTGCTTCCCACTAACTGATTGACTTCACTGAGTCAGCTCTGGCTTCACCCCAGCCCAATAAATCTCTCCTACCCTGGGATATATTTGGTTTAACCCCGTAGTGGCCAGACACATCACAAGTAGTACATTTAATAAGAATTTACATATATTCTTTTTTTTAGAAAGTTGCTTTAATATGATTTTAAACACCTGAAAGCAATGTGGTCCCCCTGGGAAGATAAAGTAAGTAATTACAACTAACTAAGGGTATGCTATTACTTTATATGGCACTGGCACAATATATTGGTCCCTAACATTGGCGTTTATATGAGCTTTCCATTTTATTATTTACTGTTTGTTTACCCCTTTGTAATGCAACTTAAATTTTTTACTTTCTCCTTATTATTTCGCCTTTTCCTTTGCTAGTCTGTTATTCTGTTACAGCTATGGAACCTGTTATCTAGAATGCTCGGGACCTGAGTTTTTCCGGGTAAGGGATGTTTTTCGGTAATTTGGATTTCAGTAATTTAAATAAACCCAACAGGAACATTTTGCTTCCAATAAGGATAATTATATCTTATTTTGGATCAAGTGCAAGCTGCTGTTTTATTATTACAGAAAAAAAAGGAAATCAGTTATTTGATCAAAATGAAGTCCATGGCCTTCCTGTAATTCATAGCTTTGTGGATAACAGGTTTCCAGACAAGGGATCCCATACCTGGATAATATATTTTAAAAATACATACACTTATTTGTAATAACAGAGCTATGATCTCGGATTTAGGGTGGGTATTTACTAAAGATCGAATTTTCGTAAATTCGGATTGTGAAAGTTTTTGTTGTTTTTTTTTTTCAGAAAAAGAACAGGCATAAAAGAATTTCCATTTTTGACAAATAATATGTACACATTTTCAAATCGTATGTTTTTTTTTTTTAGAGTTGTCGCATGAAAAACCAGGACTTTTTTAGATTATCCAGCGCAGATTGCGATGTCAAGAAACAAAGACATCTGCCATTGACTTCTACATGACCCAGACAGGTTTCAGCTGGAGTATTTTCGGATTTATAGCAACTTTGGAGCATAATAAATCTCTATAAATTCTAGGTTTTTTTTCATCTAGAAATTTAAATTTTTCCCTTTAAAAACTCAACCAGAAAAAAATTGAAGTTTACTGAATAGGCCCCTTAATCTCTGCAATAAATGCTTTCCTGTGCTCATGTAATGCTCTGTGCCCAGGAGTGTTGCAACATGGCATTATGAAGCATTTTGGCCCACTGCAACACGGGTGTTAATTGATTTAGCTGTGCCCTGTGGGTCTGTATCTATGGGTGGCAGCCGCCAAAACTAAATGCAAAAAAACAATTGGTCTTAATCAATAAGATTAATGCTTCAGTGTCCATGCAGTAAAACGCATAATAACACATGTTGCTTGTGAGTATAAAGCCTTAAAAGGACAAGTCCACCCCAAAATAAAAATTTGCCTAATACAGGTATGGGATCTGTTAACCAGAATGCTCGGGACCTGGGGTTTTCCAGATAACGGATCTTTCGGTAATTTGGACCTTCAAGTTTACTATAAAATCATTTAAACATGAAATAAATGATGATTGTTTTGCCTCCAATAAGATTTAATTATATCTTAGTTTGGATCAAGTGCAAGGTACTGTTTTATTATTACAGAGAAAAAGGAAATCATTTTAAAGAATTTGGATTATTCAGATAAAATGGAGCCTATGGGAGACAATCTTCCTGTAATTCATAGCTTCCTGGAAAATGGATTTCCGGATAACTTATCCCATACCTGTAGTAGCACAAGTCCCAAAGCATTCTGAATTAATTTAATTATATGTATACAAAAACAAAAAAAAAAACAACCTCTCGGGTATACTGTGTGCCCTTGTTTGTGATGTGAATATACTTTTAAAGATACTTTTAAAGATGCTCAAGTTTCACTTCTTTTTTGTTTACAATATATGGACATAGAGCACTACAGAACATTTGCCAGCTGACTAAGCATTTACGGTATTATATAAATGCACATTAGATTTCAGTGGCCCAAAATATCTGGACACCCAATCTCAAATGACATGCTGAGTTCCAGACTGTCTGCAGACAAGGTCAGACAGGCCCCGGCCCTTGGGCCCCCGCCGGACCAGACCCCGTCTCCCGATCTCCTGGCCCCGAAATATTTGCGGCTCTGTTTGCACATGTGAGGCATCATAGTAAGGGGTCCGGAGGGGGGTCCTGGACAGGAGTCCCGGTGGGCCCCGGGCCCCCCAGTCCGACCCTGCAGAAGTAATGTTAATAGGTAACCAGACTGAACATCACAATATGTAATGCCGAGTATCAGCTAAAGTGGCATAAAGGAACCAACATTGGACTCTGGAAAAGTGAAAATGCATCCTCTGGAAATGGCATTTCACTATCTGGCAATCTGCTGATAGCTACTCCAGCTATTTACAATAAAGTTACAAATAGGTCTGTCTTCTTCTAAATACAGTAAAGTTACAATAAGTCTTACATACTCCAGCTAACATGTACTATTATCAAAATGACCTCTAAGCACAAGTGTAAAATGTAGTGTGTAACAGTCTTTATTATTCAGGGTCAGACTGGGCCAATAAGACACTGGGAAAAAACCCGGGGGGCCCGTCAGCCTAGACTTGAACCCCACCAGCATTCCTCAGGTCGCTGATCTCCCTCCCCCAATGCACTGTAAGTAGGGTTAATTTATGCGCGCGTTTGGGCGGCGGGTGTAGTCGGCCCCCTGTAGGGATGTGTAGGTGGGGCCCCTTTGAGGGGAGCCCTGAGGCAGTAGCCCCAGTAGGCCCTGCACCCACCAGTCTGACCCTGTTAGCATTTGCAGTGTATATTAGCAATATTGCACATAAGTGTGTAGAAACCCCAGCTAAAGATATATTGCATATTATATTACATTATATGAACATTTACTATTACACATTATGAACAGTCTCATAAAGAGGCGTCGTCTTGTGCATCTATTGCAAGGAGAGGAATTGTTGGTGTGTACGTGGCCTTGGGTTTCTACGCAATACCTGTTAGGATAAATAGAGAAAGGAACTGCACTACAGAGTGGGCTCTTTGGAGAATTGCTCATCAAAAAATCCTTTCTCGCTTTCTACTTTCCTGGCAGATTGGAGGCCTCATTGTTACGCCCGCTTCATCTCTCGCCGAGGCCTAATTAAATAAATCTTTCTTTCATACAGTTCTAGCTGCCGACTCAACCCCTGGCAACTGCTGCTTTGTTGCCTACTACAGGTCTGCATCTGGGAGACCTGACAATGATTTATTCGCCTGTATACCATTGTACACCATTGCAAAGATACTGATTTTAACCTCTTAAAAGGGATTTCCACCCAAAATAAAAACAGGTTTATTTTTGTATAATGTATTCAAAGCAGCTTTCAGGTATGGGGCCTGTTCTCCAGAATGCTCTGGACCTGAGTTTTTACAGATAATGGATCATTCAATAATAGGCTGGTTTTGCTTCCAATAAGGATTAATTATATCTTAGTTTGAATCAAGTACAAAGTAATGTTTTATTATTACTAAGAAAAAGAAAAACTTTTAAAAATGTGCTTTTGGATAAAATGGAGTCTATGGGAGATGGCCTTCCTGTAATTCTGAGCTTTCTGGATAATGGATTTCCAGATAATGGAGCCCATATCAGTATACATACATTTTTAAAGGGTTTAATGTTATTTATAATTGCTATTGAGTCTATGGTATCTGCACTCTTGCTTCTGACTCCTGAAACCATGTAGCATTATCTAAACTCATAAGAAATGCTGGGAGTTGTAAATCACACCATAATGATATTTTGCCCGACAGGACACAGTTGGTAGCAAATTCAATTAACGAGAAAAAGAAAGTTGTGTGATGTTGCTGTGCTCGGAACTAACCAAAGAAACATCAGATGACTCTTCTTTGCTCACTAAATTAATTTTCAGTGCAGTACATCAAAAGACTTCCCTTTTTTTCAGTAACTTCATTTTCTACTGACGGTGTCCAGTTGGATGAAATGAACAGCAGGTGGCAATGTTGTTTCAAATTCACTATAGTAATACTGTGAAAGCTGCTATTATCTTTAAAAACTAAAAAAAAAAAAATGTAATACTATGAGCAGCATATCCGCAATGAACAAAATTTGTTTTCGAGGGCTTACGTTTTCTTTAAAACCATTGCTTTTTTTTTAAAATTTATGTATTTAGCAAAGTTGCTTTAAATTACATATTCTCTCATTATGAAAGTGTCTCCCTTTCAAGGGGTGGTTCACATTTGAGGCAACATTTAGGGGCAGATTTATCAAGGGTCGTAGTGAAAATCGAGGGAATTTTCTAAGCAAAAAAATTCGAAATTCAAAGTAATTTTTTTGGATACTTCGACCATCGAATAGGATACTACGACTTCAAATTTACATCGAATTCATTTAGAAGTAAAAATAGTTCGATTATTTGACCATTCGATAATCTAAGTACTGTCTCTTTAAAAAAAACTTCGACTTCAATACTTCGCCAAATTAAACCTGCCGAAGTGCTATGTTAGCCTATGGGAACCTTCTACAGCATTTTTCCATGTTTTTGAAATCGAAGTAAAAATCGTACGATCGTGCAATAAAATCGTTCGAAGCGTTCGATTCGAAGGATTTAATCGTTCGATCTTTTGATTTTACTTCGACAGTAGAATAGCCAAATTCAATGGAAAAAAGTTCGAATTAGAATTCGAAGTATTTTTATTCGATGGTCGAATTTCAAAGTATTTTTAACTTTGAAATTCAATCCTTGATAAATCTGCCCCTTAGTATGTTATAGAATGTGCAATCCTAGCAACTATTCAATCGGTCTTCATATTTATATTTTGTACTTTTTGAGTTATTTGTCTTTTTGTTGTGACACTTTCCAGATTTCTAATGGGGGTCCCTGACCCCATCTAAAAATGAATGTCCTGTAAAGGCTACACATTTATAGTCATTGCTGCTCATCTATTCAGACCCACTCCTATTCATATTCCAGTCTCTTATTCAAATCAGTGCCTGGTTGCTAGGATAATTTGGACCCTAGTAACCAGATTGCTGACATTGCAAACTGGAGAGCTGCTGAATAAAAGGCTAAATAACTCAATAACCAAAAATAATAAAAAATGAAAACCAAATGCAAATTATCTCAGAATATCACTCTCTACATCATACTAAAAGTTAATTTAAACCACCTTTAATGCACAATTGTATAGAACAAGAACCTGCTAGTAGGTGAGAGTGCTGCTACAAGATAACTATAAGGAGGGATCTCAGTAAACATGTTGGAGGTGCAGGGATGTGAAAATCTTAGACACCCTCAAATTTCGGAAATGGACAGCACCATTTTATGAATAAAAAGCCTTTATTGTAACTTGGCTACGACCAAAGACACAGTTAGTCAATCTTAGACACCCTTACACTTTACAGACAGGCACATCCCTAGTAATATGGACACCTCAGTGGGTCCTTATGGGGACCTTGTGCTTATGTAACCCCTGCAGTTCACACAGTGTACACCAGATGGCACTGTGCCAGAGTATAAAAGGTTTAGGAACCATGTGCTCTGGGTCCATTGCTTTAGCCCAACCAAGCAGGCTGGAAGGGAATGGGTAGTGTCGACCTTAGGCGCCTTGGCCCTAGTATTTAGACAGCTATACTCAATTATAGATCACTCTAGGAGTGATAGAGAGGTTATTTAGTTGAGCAGCTCAAGGCTCCGCCGAGGAGATTAGAGGGATTAAGATCCCAGGGTATTACTGACCCGGAGTAAGGAACCAAGTGTTGAGATAGGGATGGTAGGATTTCCCCTAGTCTGCCACTGGAAGATATCCTGAAAACTGGGCAATACCCATCACATGCTGTCAACTTACTCTCTGCTGTATATTCCCTAGCCTGTGGGGATTCAGCCTATACGTGCTGTGAGTATATGCTTCCTTTATGCTGCTGTTTATGTTCTATACTCCATTGTGGATCAATGTGCTAAATGATCTACAGTATGTGCTATTGTTCAATAAATACAGTTCTATGTTCAACGTTAAAGAACTACTGGCACCCATCATTGTGCTATTGTATCAGGTTACAGTTACACTACACCCTTGCCTCCACACCGTTGCGAGGGCTTACCCCTGAGAAAGAGAGCTCATCGGTGGTCTCAGCCCACAAAGGAAAGTAGCTTAAATGGCCCTAGCACAAGTCAGTTTACTATAGCGCTACAGAGGTAACATTCAGCCCCCAGATTTCCAGTTGGGCAGCCCTCTGTAAACATATCGTAGGAAGGAGCCGGTGCTCAATAGAGCATAAAGGAGAATAAGCACATCACTATTATATGCATGTAATTACAGATGGGAAGTGGGATGCCCAGCAGTGTAGCGTACCTGAATATGAGCCTGCTGTGTTATAAATAGTAATAATAATAATAATAATCATCATGATCAGGAGGTAGAAGTGCCCAGAACATGGGAGGCAGGAGGATTGATTCATTTGTTTAGCAGCCATGATATATGTACAATAAAGGTTTTTCTAGCAGTTATTGTGGATGTATAGCCAGGACTCCCAACAGATAACAGAGATACAAATTGGACCTGATTACTCTAACGCAGTGCTGTGTTTAAAATGTAATAAAATCTGAAAAGAAGAGGGTGGTATGGAATGAATTGCCTTTATTTTGTTAGGATGGAAATTCCATACAGTAGATATTAGATTATTGCCAAATTTATATAGAGTAATTGATGTGGGAAAACACACACAATCCTCCCTGCCTGGAAAACGCATCTGCTCTGCTTCAACCTCTTCATTTTTGCTTTTAAAGGATAAACCTATGGACCAATCAGCCATGGATGTGACTGTAGCTTAGGTGAACTAGTTGTTGGTGCCATCGAGTGGGTGGGGGGGGGTCTCTTCCTTTATTATTATAGTTATGTAATTGTATAATGACTGGCTATTCTGTCATGCCATTCTGCATGGTGCCATTGCTTTGCCTTCCCATTATATTGCACTTTATATCTAATATCTCTTTAGTAATTATTGGAAGAAAGGGCAGATTAATTAACAGGTTCTCCTAGGCTACAGCCTAGGGGCCAAGTGTGATCAAGAGTCCATCTACTTTATTTTTCAATTATTTCTATTTTCTTATCATTGAATGCAGGTATGGGACCTGTTATCCAGAATGCTCTGGACCTGGGGTTTTCCGGGTAATGGATCTTTCCGTAATTTAAACCTTCATACATAAAGTCTACTAGAAAATCATGTAAACATTAAATAAACCGATAGGATTGTTTTGATTCCGATGGGAGATGGCCTTTCCCTAATTCAGAGCTTTCTGGATAATCGGTTTTTCGAATAATGGATCCCATACCTGTATTTATTTTTGTTTGCACTGCTGTGTCCAGTGACGTCACTGTAGCGATGGGCGAATCTGTCCCTTTGCGGTTTGCCAAAAAATTTGCAAAACTGCGAAAAGATTTGCAAAACGCATTGATTCAATGGGCGTCAAAATAATAATAAATCAATGCCTGGCGAATTTATTCACCCACCACTAGTCACTGGCGCATTCCGAATCAGGTGCATGCTGGATCTGCACACACCCAGGCCCAGCAGCAGCCTAGAAGGGGGTCTGTATGAATTTAGATAAACAAGAATGATGCAATTAGCCCACGATGGCGCCACTATAAATCAATGTGCAATGATAAATATAATGAAAATAATAATAAAGCTGAGGAGATATACTCACAGTTCACTCCAGTCCATGGGTGCATAATACATAGCAAAGATCAAAAATTGTGAGTTTTTTCTCCAAAAATAATGACCAAAATTTAGTTAGAAGTTTAATTCATTTATTGGGACATACAGGAGAAGGCCTGATGCGTTTTGTGCCTGTTGGGGCACTTACTCATAGGCTTTTACTTCCTCGTAGCCTATAAATAAGTGCCCCAAAACGCATCAGGCCTTCTCCTGTATGTCCCAATAAATGGATTGAACTTTTAACTAAATTTGGTCATTATTTTTGGAGAAAACCCCCCACAATTTTTGATCTTTGCCCTGTATGAATTTAGCCTAGGGGCCCCCCATATCTTGTGAATAGGGATGTAGCGAACCGCCGAGTATGTGTTCGCGAACGCCGTTCGCAAACACCGGCAAAAAATGCGAACAGTTCGCGAACTGTTCGCGAACTTCGAACATCCGAAAATCGTTCGATTCGAACGATCGAAGGATTTTAATCGTTCGATCGAACGATTTTCGTTCGAATCGAACGAAAATCGTTCGATTTTAGCGATCGAATGGTCGAACGATTTTGACGCGAACGCCTATTGGCGAACGTCGCGCGACGTTCGCGAACTTGCGGCGGACGCGAACAGTCGAAGTTCGCGCGAACTAGTTCGCCGGCGAACAGTTCGCTACATCCCTACTTGTGAATCTGACACTGATTGGGAGTAGCTGAACGGCATCTAAACAGCCATAATCTGCCTCTCTGTAGGGTACCTAATAAATATATAAGGGCTATTAATCATTCAATATTGATAGCAGCACAACTAGAAGTTCCTGGGCTCCATGGCAATATATTCTAAGGACCCGATGTATTAAGGAAAAAATTTTATTGGGCCTTCTACACAGCACACTGAACCTGAACATAGACATATTGCTCCTAGGGTAAATACAACCAAACGGAGCCAAACAAAAGAACTTTGGCTCTGCAATAGTGACAATTTGCTCCCCACTCAGTCCCACCACATTATTAGTCCCTGTGTGGAAACATTTAGCGGTAGACATTGAATAAGTAACATGAGAAGGGAGCTGGTTTAATAATAAGTGTCATATATCGGGCACTGATATTCATACCTCAATAAACATATCTTCTTTTCCTTAAAACTACTGAACCATAAGCATGTGCCTCTGTTGTTTACCCCCTAATTCCAGCCCTCGAACCAAACCCTGGAGACATTATTGCAAATGAGGCAAAATAGAAAGGTCCATGGTTCACGCAATCTTAGAGCCACTCCTCCCATGAGGCAAGGGGGCAAATTCACTAAAGCGCGAAGCACCTAACGTTAGCGTAAATTCGCCAGCGTCATGTCATTTCGTTACTTCGCTGATTTACTAACGGGTGCTGGCGTAAATTCGCTAGTGAAGTAGACCTACTCTAGCACTACTTCGCACCCTTACGCCAGACGTAGTTGCACTATGGCGAATGGGACTTAACTACGCTAATTCACTAACTTGCGCATTTTACTAAACGTTACCTCTTGCGCCAGACTTGCCTTCGCCACCTCAGACCAGGCAAAGTGCAATAGAGTAGAAAGGGCCTGCTTCAAAAATAGCTGAAATTTTTTCTAAGTCCCAAAAAACGCTGGCGTTTTTTCCTTTTTAAGGGTGATAGGCTGAAAAAGATTGTAAATTTTTTGGGGGTACCCTCCTTCCTCCCTACTTTTCCTAACATATAGCACCTAAACTATACAGTGGGCACATGTATCGGGTAAAATAACAACTCTATTTTATTCTATGAAGCTTTCCCAGGCTTGTGTAGTGTAATGTATTTGCTGCTACATATACGTCCATTCAACTTTAACTTGGTGCCGTATGCAAATTAGGCATCGCTAGTGTAACTTCGCTTTGCTTGACGAATTAACGCTAGTGCAAATTCGCTACCGTTCGCCTCCCTGAGCGCAAATTCGCATTTTAGTGAATTTTGGTAGCGCTGGCGATACTACGCTTGGCGAAGTGAGGCGAAGCTGTCGCTGGCGCAACTTCGGATCTTGTGAATTTGCCCCAAGGTGAGAACAGTGAGTGGCTAGTTACAAGGGGTGGCAAAAAGCTACCTCCTGTCACTTTAAGCTATAGCGCTCATTGCACTAGTGATGTAGCCCCCCTTTCACCTGCTCCAATGCTAAATTTTCAAGCGCAGAGCGGGAGGGAGGTGGCTCTGGGCCTGCCCTGGATCTCATAGTAATTAATGGCAAGCGTTTGTGTGTACTGATATATTTCACAAACATACAGCTGTATATTTATCAAAGGGTCTGAAGAACCTTCTCCAAATACTAATCCCCACCAAAAAAAAAACTATATCGACACATACCAATGGATTGCAGTTGGAGTATCTAGAAACCTGTTATCCAGAAAGCTCAGAATTATGGGAAAGCCATCTCCCATAGACTTCATTATAAATATATAATTTAAATTTTTATATATCATTTCCTTCAGCATTAGACTGGAGGGTCCAAGGCCCACTGGGGCTTCTGACACAAGGCCTCCCTCCAGGTCTTTCTGCCCCAGCAAAAACCCACCACCAGCAGGCCCCCCACTCCAGCCTCAACCCTTCTCCAGGCCCCCTGTTCTACATGTTATCTTAATTGGGCCTGGGGGAAAGATCAGGAGGCAGCACTGGACAAATTATGGAAAGATCCCTTATGCAGAAAAGCCCAGTGTCTGAGCATTCTGCATAACTGGTCCCATACATGTACTCTATATTTTTAAGGAATTTCCTCTTCACTCTGAACTGATAAATGTAAATAAAAGTAAGAGTGTTAATACTGGGGAATTATTTGAATCTGCATGACCTAGGGCTTTGCACTATTCCTAGAACCAGAGATGTGATTACAAATTTCTAACAGGGAACTGTACCTGGGAGCTCTAACATGTCAATAACCCCCCAACTAAGCATTACTTCTCTGGCATCTGATATTTATCAAGCACTCTCAGACGCTTTTAGAATTAATGATGGGGCCTCTCCACTGTTTTAAAGGTGCAATTCCATTTATTAACCTTTCTCTATGAGATCCTACTGAGGACAAATGATTGGAAGGAGCAGCACATCTGAAAGATGGATCAGAGAGAGGGAAGTTCCACCATGTTGCAAACAGAGGTGCCGAAGAGAATGTGAATTGGAGAGAATGGGATACAGAAATGCAGTTGCAAACATTGGTAGTGATATAGCGGTCCTATAAATTATGAGAATTTTTTCAAAAAGCACTACTGCCTAATATGCAATAAATTATAAAGGGATAATAATAACAGCACCTATATGCTCTCAGACCATCAAACCCCCCTCATTATCACAGGACAGTGCCTACCAATGTTGCTGCAAAACTTCAGTCTGCCATTTGTAACCATAAACTAGGGTATGTAGTCAGTTTGTTTCTTGGTTTCTTGGTTTCACGCCTATATATAACGGAAAAAGTATCATACTCATAGGAGCTTGCTCGAACAAAAAGTGGTTTATTTACAGAACTTGGACATTTGGACAGTTGGCCTTCAGGATAAATGCATTGTCAACTTCATGTATAATACCCCAAGAACAAATGGTAGTATAAATTATAACTCCAGAACACATAGCAGGATAAATGCAGTTACAACCTCATGTATAATACACCAAGAACAAATGGTAGTACAAATACTGTTCAAGTTTTATTTATAATAATCCCAGAACACATAGCAGGATAAATGCAGTGGTAACTTCATGCATCATACCACAAGAACAAATGGTAGTATAAATATTGTGACAGTTTCATGTAAAATAACCCCAAAACACACAGCAGGATAAATACAGTGGTAATTTTATATCGGAAACCCCAAGAACAAATGGTAACATAAATACAATGTCAGTTAAATGTATAAAAACCCCAGAACACATAGCAGGATAAATGCAGTGCCAACTTCATGTATAATATCCCCCAAGAACACATGGTGGTATAGATACAGTATCAACTTCATGAAATATACCCCAAGAACAAATGGTAGAATAAATACTTTGTCAATTTCATGTCTAATAACACATAACATAATAAATGCATTGGCAGCTCCATGTATAATATGAAACATTCCGTGTTATAAGAAATTCACTGGTATTGTTTCACGGAGGGGTTACATTTCCAAGCCATTATTGAAATCCACCCATGCAGTCAGTGGAGGTTTTACATAAGAAAGTGGTTTGAGAAATAGAATGGACTCAATATTATTCATTTCCTATTAATTATGCCTAATGACTGAGCATAAGCCTTGTATTTTCGAGTGAGGCAGAATGTCTAAAGCATATAGCGGGGTAGCTTGCAAACAATATACTCCTGGAAAAGGCCCATACGCAGCACATCATGCTCCCCACTGCTCAACCAAGTGTATACTAGCTACAGGGGCC
The DNA here is from genome assembly GCF_017654675.1 of Xenopus laevis. NCBI lineage: Eukaryota > Metazoa > Chordata > Amphibia > Anura > Pipidae > Xenopus > Xenopus laevis. The sequence continues at coordinate 132,283,917 of NC_054377.1, read as the reverse complement.
TCTTAACACTTTAAATAATTCCTACTTTTCCCCAGAGCTCTGAGGTTGGGGGGAGATGCTTTGCAAGAAATATCTTTACAGCTAATTCAAAGTTTTCCTTTCAAGCTCTCCTACAACCCACAGAGGACAGTGCATGATGCAATTAAGACACACAGAGGCCCCAAACTTGAATTCTTTCTCTTTTAAATGATTATTAACATAAAGTAACTTTATTATTAACATAAAGAAACTTTGTTAATTAAGCTGTTTCTTTGAAGCAGTCGGCAGCCACACAGGCTGAGAAGTTTGCAGTCATAACAGAGAAAGGAGCTCACTTGGGCTCTGCCATGATCTAGATGGCAAAACAATTTCAACTTCAATTATAAGCGACAATAGGGGAATGCAGGTGAGTGTATAAAAGGGAAGACTTAATATCCCAGAAAACTGATGTGTAACACAATGGGCAGTAGGTTTCAATGGGAAGTACTATCTCCTGTGGCTGTGGCTTTTGTTCAGGCATTTGGGATCTGCTGCATTCTGATGTTACTGCAGTTGAAATATAGTGAGAGTAGGGGCTCATTAAGTGCAGCAATGTTTTGTCCTTGAAAGCAGTGGTTTTCTCAATATTCCAGCATTAAAATGAATACAGTTGCGCTTGCACTTGCTTGTACACAATTGCACTAAAAATGTATGCCCCCCCCCCCCCCCGTCTATGGGAGCAAAACATGGGAGGTGAATAAAAATATATATGGAGATTCGTGACCCAACCTGCTGACCTTCACCCAAGCCCCAAGGTATCCTCTTTTTTGCTGGTAACCAGACCTGATTCATGACTCTAGTTGACAGACTTTTTCAGTTCAAGCCCCTATTGGACAACTAATAAGGGTTCACTCCATAACTCACCATAATTAACCCTCAGAAAAGGTTTCAGGAGTATCTAGAAGAGCAATTCCTTTTGACAAATTCCTTATAAAAAGTAATGTTGTTCTTTAAATAGAACAATTTGGAATTATGGAAACACACGTTACCCTGCAATGTAGGGTACTAACTAACCATGCAGAAAACTGGTCTAGGGAGACGGTGATATGCACTGCAGGGAAAGATCTATTATTATTATTAATAACATGTATTTTTATACTGCCAACATATTGCACAGCATGCAAAAATCTGTAGGCCACAAACATCATCTGCATAGTCATAGGAAGTTAGGTTGAAAAAAGACAAATGTCCATCAAGTTTAACCTTTTAAGTCTATATATAACCTGACTAAACTGCTACCTGATCCAGAGGAAGGCAAAAAAAAACCCATTTGAAGCCTCATCAATTTGCCTCATAGGGGGGAAAATTCCTACATGTATGAATACACTTTTCAGGCACTCATTTTCAATGCTTAGTTATCAAAAGAAAATATCCTACGTAAAAATAATGCTAGTCCAGCTCTTTGGCTTAGGGCAACTCAGTCTGGCCCTTAGTTGGTTATACATTCCCAGTCCTGGTCATGCAACTTGAGTTTGGACCATAGTTACTGATCATCTGGTCATGAAAAGCGAGTTGGGGGCTAATACAAAAGATGGTTCCAGGGTTATTAGTTGATGGAAATTTTCAGTTAGTTGGCCTGATGGGAAGGGAAAATGATCTGCGTATACCGGTATGGAAACTGTTATTCAGAATGCTCTGACCATGGGGTTTTCTGGATAAGGGATCTTTCCTTATTTTTTGTCTACTAGAAAATTATTTAAATATTAAATAAACCCATTGAGCTGGTTTTGCTTTCAATAAGGATAAATTATATCTTAATTTGGATCAAGTACAAGGTACTGTTTTATTATCACAGAGAAAAAGGAAATCATTTTAAAAATTTGAATTGTTTGGATAAAATGTCTATGGGAGACTGCCTTTCCATAAATCAGATCTTTCTGGATAGCAGCTCCCATACCTGTACTTGCATGACCATAGGGCGTATTAAGTTACCACGACACAGTGTGTAATGTGCACTTTAAGACGCAATCGCTATGTTTGTATCACACAACGCACCAGTTTTTCCCAGAATTCGTGCATCTTTGCGTGCGCAATGCGGGCGCTGAATCAAATGCAATTGTGCTGTGTCTGAATCTATTGATGCTCTATTGGGCTCTGAGGGAACCCTGGAGCTACTGTCTGGCCAGGCTGATTACTCTGAGTTCTGTACAGTTCAGCCATGAATGGCATTTAGATTGGCAGTAGTGATGAGCAAAAATTTTTGCCAGCTTTCGCCGCATAGAAACTACCTACTGCCATCACTAGTTGGCAGCTTCCTATAAATTCACCTTAGCTGTACAATAATGGAAACATGACTGTATAAAACAGGTTGTGATTAGAGGATTATACTAACAATGCACACAAATCTAGCTGCTTTTGCATCAGAATATTGTTCAGTTATTGTAATTAGAAAAGCAAGAATTCACATGAAGTACTGGTCATGGTAAAGAGACCACAATTATGCAGTTGATGGCATAATACAATGCTGATTGCAGGTGGGAGGCAGGAATTCTTCAGGGACCCCCTCCCAGGGTGAAGCGGAATCCCCATCCAATCCTAAGCACACAATATGCTGTTTCTGCTTCTCTGCTACTCCTACACACATAATCACTCTCTTGTTGCTTGTTCACTGCCTCTTGTGACTGCGTTTGAGGAAGGCCCTATATTTAACTATTGCATGCCATACAAAACGGATATTCAATCTACTGTTAAGCATCTTTATGGAGCAACATTTAAAGTAACTGCCCCAGAGCAGTAATCCAAGAAAACCAATCAGCAGTTAGGTTTGATCAAATATACAGAGATAGAATGATGAAAAGAAACATCCCATTGGTTGTTAGGTACTGAGAAACCGTTGCATCTTGTTGTTGCCTCTTCGCACAGTAAAGTAACTAGAGGGGTGCGGGCCCTGGTGCGGAATGTGCAGCCGGGCCCCTGCCCCCTCCGTATCAAGTATCTACCCGGAAATCGGCAGCCCTGGCTCAATTGCACCCCATGCTCCCCAGGTAGTTCAGCCACTGTCTTTGCACCTCTAAAATGTGGACTTTTCTAATTTGGAGGTTAAAGATGTAACATAAGTAAGTGATCAGTTCAAGATTTGTCAAGTTCAGTGCTGGATCGGGTCTCCTAGTGTCAGAGACACCCTGTTCCACTCTCACAGCAATTGGATATAGAGAATGCATGGTCTAGGTTTTTATATAGACAAATGGCAGAAATAAGGATGAGCTAATGGGAGATTTCCTATGCTGGAGCTGGGCAGGATTTACATAGTGGGCACCCCTAGGCCAGCTGCCGTTGGTCAACCCCTGTCCCCTCCCCTTCATTCATGCACATGCACTAATTTTCACCATCAGGTCAGGAGCACTGGGGATTGGCACACAAGAAATTTAAAAAACTATTGTATCTCATGAGCAGCATTAGAGCTTCCAAACAGGGCCGGGCCAATGGGTAGGTAGAGTAGGCACGTGCCTAGGGTGCAAGGCTGGGGGGGCGCCAGGCACGTACCTGCTCTGTCGCCTACCCCATGTCCAATCCCCTCACTCCCCATCTTCTTCTTGCACTCTTGAGCTTCTGCGCATGCGCACCAGCGTCGCCTCACGCATGCGCCGGCCAGATTGCCTAGGGCTCTGCTTCCAAACCAATGTGGATTTGGTTGGGCAGCATGCTGCCCCCCTAAAATCCTGCCACCCTAGGCCTGGGCCTTGGTGGCCTTTCCACAAATCCAGGCGTGTGCTGGAGGCCACCAGGGGAACCTGGTATTCTGGTAGGCTAGTCTGTTATTAGTCAAGCCCTCAACTTATCATTCCTGTGGATAGGGACACATTTCATTTTCATTAATGGCATGGCCCTCAGTAGTAAAGATTCTTATTTTAAGGGATCAAAAGATGGGTTCCTACGCTGTTTAGGAAGGGTTGCCATCTGCCTGCTGCCTACATCCCAGGAGTCAGGACTGTGCACCGAAGATGCCCTATGGCCTATATTTAGAGGAGATGGTGGGCCAAGACAGGGGTACATTAGGTAAATGTTAAACAGTAACTATATCTAAAGAGCCCCAGGGCAGCCAGCTGTGGAAAGAGGCAGAACAAACTGATGCTGTTATACCAATGAAAAAAGCTTGTTTTTACTTTTACTTATGGGTTTACTTGTCTTTTTGGGTGTGGCTTGGGTGAATTGGTGGCATACAGGGTTGAATAAATGGATAGGCTAACCTAGGCTATAGCATTGGGGCCCACAGTGCTAAGGAGCCCAGAGGCTTTTTCAACTATTGTTTTTTTCTTTAAAAAAATGATTTTACTGTGTTGCATGCCCTGTGAAAAGTTTAGCCTAGGGGCCTCACATCTCATTAATCCACCACTGGCGGCAGAGGCAAAATATCCAAATTTACAACTCTGGAATCTTTAATGGTGTGCTCTTGTGAATGAGAGTATCCTATGCATAGTGACAATGTTATTATAGGGGGCAGGATAGTAGTCCACTGCTCCAGGGAGTACAGTCATGTTCAATAGGTGCCTCCTACTTTACCAACTCTGAAATAGAGTCTGACGCTATGCACATTGCTTTCTTCCGGAGAAGGTACTTGTTGGGATGCAAGATGGAATGGAAGCAAATTGAAAAAAAAGAGAGAAATGGAAAACAAACAATGGAATGAATAAGTGACAAGCACCCTGGAGTGAAAACAAAGCAAGGCATGGAAATGTTCAAAACAAAGCAGTGTGCCCCCAATCCATGATCCCCCAGAATGTACTAATCGCAACCAGCTACAGAAAGCATTCTCCATGGCGTAGGACAAGGTTAACATTTGGAACAAAGACATCAAGACTTACTGACACAGATACACTATAGCCCCGCTCCCAGCCATTATAAATTACTGATGCTGAACTACAACTGCTATTTAGAGGTGCAAATTGAATGAAATATTCCCATGCACCTTTCACAGAGAACCCCCATCTCCCTGCAGGCTCCATACCTATCACTGTAAATGATCTGAGGATGCCAAATGCTTCACTCCCACTAACTGCAGCATGAGCTCACACAAACTTATAAATCCATGTCACAGCAAGCGGCTCTGCACAAATCTGGGTCAATGGGTCCTGCTTAGTGCTGAGCCATGTACATTACATCTTGCTGACTATGCAGGGGGTCTGGAGGTGCACCGTACTGTACCTTTCACTCGCCGTCTCACCATCCCAAAACGACACTTTAGGGAAACAGAGAACATGGGTGTTGAGTTTTGCGGCTTTGAGCTCAAGTGAAGCTTGAACAGGGCAGATTGGAAGGCGTTTTCCCTGGGTATCCGTGGGAATGAGGGTCAGGGTGAAATGAAAAATAGAGGCAAATGAAAGAGCAAAATCGATTGGGGAGTATGCAAAATAAAAATGGAGGGGATTAAAGCAGGTAGAACTAAAGTGAGATATAAAGACAGAGCAAGAAGGAGAGGGGAGAGAGCTGGGAGAGCTAGGAGAGGGGAGGAAAGTTAAAGAGGTGAGAGACAGACATATTCAGGTTGCAGAGAAGCTCTTTCCTCCGCCTTCAAGAGGATTATAAGGCCAATAAAGAAAAACTGATTTATTCTGCATGCAGCTTCTCAGGAGGTAAAGCAAAGATGACCAAGAGAGACTGCAGGATCGGAGACAGGCTGGATATAAGGGACAGCTATACACGGAACACAAGGAAGAGACTGACAGCAAGTGCCATCGAGAGAGAGAGAGAGACCAGGAGAGACAGACTAGAGGCAAGTTAGAAGAAGAAAAAGAAATCCCTGCCTCTGCAGTATCTGACGGCTGGTCTGTGTATCTCTGAGTCCATGGGATGGTGAAAATGTCATCAATATTAATAAGATGCTTTTTTTTGCTCCTTTAGCTTCTGAGTGCAAATCATCCCTGGGGCTGTAAAGGGTAAATAACCCATTCTCTGCTGCACCACAGTGCTGTGCCTAGTCCAGACCAGCTGCCCTTTGTTTGCTCACCCTGACACTCTCCCTCCAATAGGGAACAGCAGGATGCCAGCCACTAAGTCACAGCTAGTTCATTGCAAGAGGCAAAGAGTTTGGTATATGTGTAAGGCACATTGTTTTTCTCCCATGCACCCATCACCCTGCACCACACTGAGTAGCTCCCATGCTCCCATAGACAACATTGCTCCAATACACTTAACCAGTAAATACTTCTGCACTGAACCAAACTCCCAACACATCTTACAGGTCCTCACTGTATAGATTCTGTGGTAATAGGTGCATTCTCCTACACTCACTGTATTCACCCCATGCCCCCAACACATTGTACCGTTATGTTATTCTGCATCCACTTTACTGTTACCATAATTCCATGCGTTTTAAAGTTACATTTATCCATATAGGTACAAATGATTTATTGGGACATTGCTGTGTATAATGAGAAGACTACTTATTCCTGGACCATTTTACTTACTCTGCACCTGTTGTTACTCTGCACCCTCTCTTACTCTGCATCCACTCCTACCCTTCACACACTATTACTCTAAACTCTGCAGTGCCCTTACTCTGAATCCACTCTTACTCTGTATCCACCTTCGCACAGCATATCTCTTATTCTGCACCCTCTTTTGCTCTGCATCCCCTCTTAATTTGTATCCACTTTTACCCCGCACCCACTCTTACTCTGCACCTGCACCCTTTTGTACTCTGCAGCCACTCTTACTCTTCGCCCACTATACTCTGCATCCACTCTTACACTTCACCCTCTCTTACTTTGCACCCTCCCTTACTCTACATCCACTCCTATTCTTCACCCACTCTTACTGTAGATCCACATTTACTCTGCATCCACTCTTACGCTTCATCTTCTCTTATTCGGCATCCACTTCCACATTTCACTCATTCTTATTCTGCACCGACTTTCACTCTGTGCCTTTTCTTACCCTCCTTACTCCTAGACCAGTTTTCACTCTGCATTCACTCTTACTCTCCACCACCTCTTACGTTGCATCCACTCTTACTTCACACCTGCACTTACACAGTACCCACTGTACTTGCTTGCTTTACTAACTCTTCTAACACAGCATACTTTATTTTTCATAGCATATAAGGGGGCAGCTTCTGACAATAATTAAATTGTAGCAATCTACTTGTTTCCTTAACATACAACGTAGCGATTCTGTTTTGCTACTACTGAGCCATACCAATGTTTTTAAAGGTTCTTTTCCCAGGCTGTGTTTATTTTGATCAATGAAGCTCTAAGGTTCTTTTTATTTAAATTAAGTGGCTGGGAAATATTCTGTATTACTGTGTTATCTACAGATGTTACGTTGATCGCTCATAATTCTTGCGTGTGCAGCTTCTTCAAGATTATGTGGATACTGTAGAAACTATATATATATATATGTAGTGAATAATGAACCCCTTATTTAGGGTTATGACCTGTCGGTTTCGACCTGGATAGCCTGGTTTTTTAAAGGGCTGTCCAGGTCAAAACTGCCTACCCGGTTTTCCAAATTAGAAAAACAGGGCAGAATTCACCATGTCATAGCCACGGCCCTGACATAACATCCCGCCCCCTCTATGCCACAATCTCATTTTGTCACTGCCCCACCTCCCGCTACATTGCGGTGCCTCCCACCCCGGTGTTAGTTGGGAGGAAAGGTGCCAACCCTACCCCATATAGGGAAATTATAAGTCACCAAGAAGTTAAAAGATCATATATGTTTTTATACACATCATGGAACTCCAAGGCAAATTCTAACATATATATATATATATCTATATCTATATCTATATATATATATATATATATATATATATATATATATATATATATTTATATATATAAAGTCCAAACGTACCCGCACTCTTATTCCATTATTCAATGTTGTGTGCTTGGTCAAAGAAGTTTTATGTAATGTTAAAGATGGACCAACATTCCAATAGTCTTCAAACAAATTTGTTTTGTTTATTGAGTCATCACTCGTGTAACCAACGTTTCGGCCCTCATTGGGGCCTTTATCAAGGATGCTTGGCCCCAATGAGGGTAGAAACGTTGGTTACAGGAGTGATATATTTCAGTAAAGGGGTGAATGCCTTTGTAGCAAGCGGGGAAATAAAATGGCACCGATATTAATAATAATAATAGTACAATGTTGATACAGCGACTGATCTTATTGTCCTTTCGGAATCAGAACTGTTTTCAAAGAGAAAAGTACATGACTTCAGATTGAATTTCTATGGCAGAATTTACCTGGGCAAACAGCACTGCTGCTAATTACTGATCTACTAATTTTCACTGCACGCTTACTGCTAATATACGGATAAACCGGGTCTGTAGCACCCCACCCTAATCTTACTCCTCTTGCCTTTTAGATTTGTAATCTCTTGTGAGCAGCAACAAGATCTGATGAATCATATGACACTGCTATAAACTGACTCCAATACTACTGTATATTACACACATCTCTGCAAAAATGACACAAGATATTTGGCATCTGCCCCATGGAGAAGTCACCAAAAGATTTTGTGATATGCAGTTAAGGGAAGAGGTTCACATGCACGTGCCTATAAGGAGTGTCAATATTCAGTTAGTACATTAATCCTTTTAGCACATCGACACAGATTTACGTATGGCCTCTTTGAAATACATGAGCTTTGGTTATGTTGCTGCAAAGCATGAAATCCTCCATTGATCCTGGACAGCATAAAAGGAAAAGAGAAAGAAGTGAGAGAACTATCGGGTCATGTATCCCCAGAGGAGCAGGCGCAGATGGAGAAAAGCAACACTGGCTCCTGTAACAAAGCAGAAGTGGATCAGCGCATGCACCAGCCAGACTCACAGTTAAATGAGCTCAACTATCAACTTACAGTAGCGTTTGACTAATTATCTATATTGTAGGGATGCAACCAACCCACAATCTTTAGGATTGCGCCGAATCCTCCACCAAAGTTTTGGGCAGATATTGAACCACATCCAAACCCTAAATTGTTAATTCAAATGAAAGTAAAGGGAATTTTTTTCAGATGGATATAAACCTTAATTATTATAACAACTATGTTACTTACAATGGAATCTTGACCTTCTATCAACCAAACAGAACTGCAATCCTACTGCTCCCAAGTACTCATTAATCAAAAATAAATATATATAAATATATTGTCAAATGTTATTGATTTTTACTGCCTTTTGTACTTCATGTTCTTGTTTTCCTTTCTCTGTTGTCTTCTTTTCTTTTGTGTATTTTCCATAAGTTTTGCTTCACTTGCATTGTAGAAATTGCAAAAACAAATGGAGAACATTGTTCTATGCTAGAATTCTATAATGGGTTTAACGGAGTAGGAAAAGTGTCAGCTCTAGTTATTGGTTAGCTAAGTAAAAGTAAAGGGACGGAGCCCTTTATAGGACTTTGCTGTCCAAGGTTTGTTCCACTCAATAAATTTGTTCTCAAAAGTGATATATTTATGACCCAAGACTGCCCAACATCACATTCCTTGTATTACATTGTGATTTTAATCTACTCATTGTCATGTGGACATTGGATAACTATGAGATATGGGAAATATTTCCATTATTTCATGAATTGTAACTACGGAGCTAGGCAAGGAGATCTTGTACTTATTTGTATGCAAAGATGAATCATGGGAAGGATCCCAGGATCCTAACATTTTCATGGAATACCCTTTAAACGGAAAACTCACCCACTGGGAATTTCAGCCTCTCCCTACGTCTTTACTTTCAGCTGGTGGAACCTTAGTTCTGGACCCAAGAAGAAGTGTGAATCCACTAGGGATGCACAGGCTCCACTATTTGGGGTTCAGCTCAGAATCCTTCTTGAACGATTCGGCCGAATGCCAAACCAGATCCAAATTTGCTCATGCAAATTAGGACTCAGATTTGGTTCAGCCAGACACGAAGGGGCCCATTTACTTAGTTCGAGTGAAGGAATAGAATAAAAAAAACTTTGAATTTCGAATTTTTTTTTGGCTACTTCGACCATCGAATTGGCTACTTCGACCTTCGACAACGACTAAAAATCGTTCGACTATTCGACCATTCCATAGTCGAAGTACTGTCTCTTAAAAAAAAAACTTCGACCCCCCCCTACTTTGCCACCTAAAACCTACCAGGTGCCATGTTAGCCTATGGGGAAGGTCCCCATAGGCTTTCTATCATTTGCGCTAAATCCTTCGATTTCGATATTTGAAGTCGAAGGATTTACATTCGGCAGTCGAATATCGAGGGTTAATTAACCCTCGATATTCGACCCTATGCACATCAGAATTAGAGTATGTGTTTCTCTCTATTTACCATTAAAAGACTGTATAGCAAAAGTTTTGCCTTGACCACATTCCTACATGCATGATTTCATTGGCATAATTAACTTAATTGGCCGGAATTGGACTCTTCACAGTAAAGGGTTGTAACTCCCAGAAAGAAGCACATGATTTCACCAGAACCCTATGTTTACACTCTGTACTTTAAAAGCACACAACGTACAGCCCAGTGCTACTACATTGCCTTCCAAAAAATATTCTCTACATTGGAACATTTCAGATTCAGTTTGGACAGGTGTGGGGAAAAATCAGCTGCATATATCCAATACCATGCAGCATTTTTTTGAAGCCAATGGTCTTGGGTCATTAGCACTACCCTGTTAAAGCTGTGTTTGCCCTAGGAATATTTTGCTGTTGGGGCCCATTCAGTTCTAGTTATACCAATGTGTGGTTATCCAGCAGTTGGCATGCCACAGGGTAACTATCTCTGGTCTCAGGTCAACGGATAGAACCTCAGCAATAACTTATCATACAGATAAGTACTCTGCACTTCCAATAATTATACGGTCCCACCGCTGACTCACGAAGCAGAATGTTACACATTACTTGCTTTGTTCTGCAGAAAAATGTATCATCTGCCAATCAGTGTAATGAGAGAGTTTTAGGCTGTTATTAGTCAAAAGAGAAAAGGTATTCCTGGCTGCTAAGAATATGTATTATGTAACCGTGAGCATGGGAACCGTACTGTGTTATTAGGCTTTTTATGGGAAGATATTCAAGCAGGAAATCAGAATAAAAATTATTTAACATGAACAAATTGTCCACAATTCTTTCTACATCGTTAAGGTTATGTCAAGTTTTTGTAGCTGTGACTTTTCTCTGGCAAAATACAGTCGTGGCAGTAAAACCCATGGAAATGTCTCTGGTCACTTGGACAAACAGAATGGCTAAGTGTTCTGTATTTTTGCAGGGGACTAGTAAAGCTCTAGGTACATTTTAATGGTTGAGCTTTGCTTCTTCCTAAATACAACATGGTGCTATTTATTTTGAGTGTTCTACTTTATAATACTCTGAAGCTAGAAGGCATTGAAATCTATCAGCGGCTGCAATCAACTTGCTCTTTTTCCCCAGCCCTGTCTGGTGATCAACATTTTATAGCTCAATATAAACCTGGGTCTGTAATGTGTTCCTTTGTCACTTATACCCTCCTGGAACAAGTCTTGAAACTACCTCAATCTTCCCCCGACACTAATAGCTGGATCCTGTTATCTGCGATACTTGTAGCACTTTGCTCAGGCTTCCCGTGTTCCCCTTGATAAAAATGAGCAATTTGTGAGATGAAATGCCGCAATTGCTTTTCAAAAACAATATGCTGGAATGGAATTTAACCTCCTGCTTTTACATTAATGCAGCCATCAGTTTGTATGTGGTAAGGGCAAAGCACAAAGAAAAATATTTTGTTGTCCTCACATCTGTTCTTGCTCTGCTGAAGAACTCGAAATAGTACAGAAGCGGCTCTTTTCATTTGCCCCCCTCCCTTCTCTGCAGCTTTAGCACCCATTTTTCTTTTGGGTTGCAGCTACAGGAGATAAACATTGTAATAGATGCAGTCCCTAGGAGCAGATATTTCCACACGGCCCCTAAGTACAAAAAGTTGACAAGGAAGCATCAAACAGCAATTCCAGGAAAAGGGACCAGTCACCAAAGAGTTGGAGTAGGTTGTGGTCAACTGTACACTGATTCAGGGATAGGCAGCAACCAAGCGGAACACATGACAAACTCCAGCTTTTTTTCTTTTACCCACAATACACTATTCCCCCAGAATTCCCGCAGAATAGTAGATGGCTGCAAAATAAGGGGCAACTTGAACTCATTTATGAGTAAACTATGTGCAAAGTGAATTTATATTTAGCTGGTGTTGGTGGGGTCACATCTTGTACTATTCCTAGAGTAATGTTGCTGAAGGCACCGGAAAGGATTTTTTTGCAGTCCATTCAGAGTAGTGATTCCCCAACCAGCGGCTTGCGAGTAACATGTTGCTCACCAGCCCTTTGGATATCGCTCCCATTGACCCAAAGCAGGTGCTTATTTTTGAATTTCTGGATTGAGGCAAGTTTTAGTTGCATAAAAACCAGATGTACTGCCAAACAGAGTCTCCTGTAGGCTGCCAGTCCACACAGAGGCTACCAAATAGCCAATGACAGCCCTTATTTGGCATCGCCAGGAACGGTTTTCATGCTTGTGCTGATTCCCAACTCTGGCTCACAGATAAAAAAGAGGTTGGGGACCCATGTGAGGAAGCAGATCCCACCCAGGGAATACCCTGCTTCAGGGTCGGACTGGAGGCCCAGGAGGCCCGGCGACCCCTGCTGCCGGGTTCCCAGACCGAGGCATGTACCTTGCATTCCGCTGGGTTCCCACACCAAGTCGCACCCAATCCCCCTGCCAGCGCACAAGGGCGTGTGAGTATGCGCACCTTGTATTTGTCACGGCTTGAAGCAAGAGGAGCAGCGCAGGAAACAGGACTGGGCCAGCTGGGCCCACAAGAGCTGGGGGTCCATCGGGTTTTTTCCCAGTGCCCGCCGGCCCAGTTCAACCTTGCCCTGCTTCCTCTAGAGCAAGATCACAAGCATGAGGTGGGGGTTGCTGCAAGGTAGGGGGGAGCAGCTCCGGCATGCTTGGAATTCTTTTGATGCTTCTTATACTTGTTCAGGGCTGTAACTTCAGAGGAAGGAGATCCTGTAGCTGCAGGGGGGCAAGAAGTATAAGGAAACCCAACAAGACTCTAATTAATGAGCAATTTCAATATATATTGGTAAAACAGGACAACCTGTTTACACTAGTTACACCACTGTATATATTTATGTGATACAGGTATGGGAACTGTTATCCAGAATGCTGAGAACCTGAGGTTTTGCAGATAAAGGCCTTTTCTGTCAATTGAATCTCCATACCTTTTGCCTACTAAAGAGACATGTAACATTAAATAAACCCAATAAGATTGTTTGGCCATCCATATGGATTCATTCAGCATAGTTACCATCAAGTACAAGGTACTGTTTTGTATTATTATTACAGAGCAAAAGGAAATAATTTTTAAAAACCAGAATTATTTGATTAAAATGCAGTCTATGGGAGACGGCCTTCCCATAATTTGGAGCATTGTGGATGGTTGTTTTCCAGATAACAGATCCCATACCCATAATAAAAAACAGAAAGCTGATAATATTAGTGCTAAGACTTGGGCTTATTTATTAAAGGGAAACAGTACACATTTCTGCCAAACATCTGGGACCCAGTTTTTTTGAAAGCCAATAAACTCTATACAGTCGAGGCATAGCTTAATAAATTACCCACTGTGGCCCTTAGTACTCTTGTCTTGTGCGCTAATAATAAGGCATGCAGAATGAGGAGCTGCGGCTCTTAGATAAATGAGACCCTCTGTGTTTACTTTATTTGTAATAATCGCTGATATATTATTTACGTCTTTGCTTATTTGTTTCGCTTTCTGCCGTAGCCTCACAACATCCTGCACATAAAACCAAAACAAAAAACCCTCCCAAAGGAGCACGAGTGGCAGACAGAACCATCTGCCTTATTGATAGTCGTACTGTGAGAATATGTGACACAGGCTCAGGAGGTAATAAAGTGCTGAATCCCATTGCTCTCTAGTAACCAAATATCCCAGGTTCAATTTTAGGTATGATATGACCATATGAGATATGAAAAAACTCCAGCCTTTTTTTTTTTTTTTTTTTTTTCTTCATTTTTATGATCTCTAAGATTGAGGAGGATGTAGCTTGATCTTATCAGTTTGCCAGGTCTAAGCTGGCGAAGAAAACTCGGGCGAAAGGTGTAAAGTAATGGAAAATTTGAACTTTTAGTGAATTTTCAGATAATGATCATTCTAAAGGCGTGAAACTTCATTAGTGATGTACTCTTTTGCTACAAAGTGTCCTCTACGATTAATAGTTAATTAGTGATGTCCATGCGGATTGTATTTCTGGCGAATTTACGCTAGCAACAGCCACTTTGCCCTTTAGTTAATATGACCCACATTGTTTGCCTTGGTACATCCCGCCAGTTATTCCCTGCACCCTATATATAATCCCACGTTACTCATTTTCCTCTCTATAACTTTTTCCATTCCAAAACTATTAACCTTGGTTTCATTTTTTATTTTCTTTAAAGAGATATTCACCTTCATAACTTTTAATGTTATATCGATGGACTTATCTGAAGCAACTGTTCAGTCTGTCTTTTTTTAAATTGATTTAAGTGCTACCTGATTTAAATTTGATGAAGTGCTACCTGGTTTTTGGGGTCAGTGACCCTGTCAGCCATAGAAAACAGATCTTTTTCAAGGGTTCAGCTAAACCCAAACCGTAACCCTGACAACCATAAACAATAAATTTTCTTCAAGGGTTCAGCTGGACTATAATGTTGATCTAAAATTCCAGACTGCTGCCTGACTGCCAGTATAACGATGCCTCTGAGCCTGAAAGCTGCGGAATATTACATGTAAATGTTTCAAAAACCACAAAAAATAGACAATGAAGACTAATTGCATTTTGTCTCAGAATGCTGATGTCACAATCAAAGTGGAAATTTCATTTTAAAGTGAAAATAAAAGTTATAAAAGCACAAGTAAAATGCACATACTACATGACTGGTATCATGAATGCTGCAGTCTGCACTGCTTTTTAAGCAGACCCAAAGCATGCTTGTAAACTGGTTTTTGAACACTCAACACTGGTTATATTCAGAATGTCTAATTTTCTCTAAGATAAAATAGGACTGTAGGGCTGAAGTCAATAATTTATAATCTCTGTAAACACTGCAGAAGATCTTGACACGATATCAAAAATATCCCTAATATAAATAAATAATTTTTCAACACGAATTTGAATAATGTTATACGTTGCCTTAGGTATAATATTTTATGTCAGCTGATAATGCCCTTTAAGGAAAATAAATGTTGATTTATAGGGAAATAAAACATTTCTGTCTAATATTTGGATTTGGTCTCCAACCCTTTGGCGCAATGAAACAGGTGATGCATGCCTTTATATCTTTGCCTTCTCCACTATATTTCTTTTTGTATATGATTTGCTCTTTCAGTTCAGAAATGCAAAAACGCAGTAGAATAATTAGTGTCAGCCTTCTAAGGACTCAAGAGGGGAACCAGGTAGAGAGGGGGAACCAGAGGGGCAATAAAAAGAAAAAGGTCTTCATTAAAATTTATGAGAAAATTAAAATGACAGCTGGGCTAAAATAAAAGCATTTAAATCCCTTGTATTGATTGGCAGAGCTGTTATGTTTTTATTACTACAAAATCTCCCAGATTACAGAGACAGGAGCAGAGCTTTTATTAATTGTGTCCAAACTGGGGTGGTTGTATTGGTCCTCATGCATAGCAAGTCCATGTTGAGGGGGTTTGGGAAAGAAGGACAAGAGTGTGCCTATAGTAACAGTGGGGATAATAGTCTCTGGGAAGGGAGTGTGACTGTGGGATAGCAGGTATAGTAGGGAGAGATGGTGCCTATAGTAACAGTGGGATAATAGTCTCTGGGAAGGGAGTGTGACTGTGGGATAGCAGGTATAGTAGGGAGAGATGGTGCCTATAGTAACAGTGGGGATAATAGTCTCTGGGAAGGGAGTGTGACTGTGGGATAGCAGGTATAGTAGGGAGAGATGGTGCCTATAGTAACAGTGGAATAATAGTCTCTGGGAAGGGAGTGTGACTGTGGGATAGCAGGTATAGTAGGGAGAGATGGTGCCTATAGTAACAGTGGGATAATAGTCTCTGGGAAGGGAGTGTGACTGTGGGATAGCAGGTATAGTAGGGAGAGATGGTGTCTATAGTAACAGTGGGATAATAGTCTCTGGGAAGGGAGTGTGACTGTGGGATAGCAGGTATAGTAGGGAGAGATGGTGCCTATAGTAAAAGTGGGATAATAGTCCCTGGGAAGGGATTGTGACTGTGGGATAGCAGGTATAGTAGGGAGAGATGGTGTCTATAGTAACAGTGGGATAATAGTCTCTGGGAAGGGACTGTGGCTGTGGGACAGAAGGTATAGTAGGGAGAGATGGTGCCTATAGTAGCAGTGGGATAATAGTCTCTGAGAACAGAGTGTGACTGTGGGATAGCAGGTATACTAGGGAGAGATGGTGCCTGTAGTAGCAGTGGGATAATAGTCTCTGGGAAGGGAGTGTGACTGTGGGATAGCAGGTATAGTAGGGAGAGATGGTGTCTATAGTAGCAGTGGGATAATAGTCTCTGGGAAGGGATTGTGACAGTGGGATAGCAGGTATAGTAGGGAGAATTGGTGCCTATAGTAACAGTGGGGATAATAGCCTCTGGGAAGGGACTGTGGCTGTAGGATTGCAGGTATAGTAGGGAGAGATGGTGCCTATAGTAACAGTGGGATAATAGTCTCTGGGAAGGGAGTGTGACTGTGGGACAGCAGGTATAGTAGGGAGAGATGGTGTCTATAGTAACAGTGGGATAATAGTCTCTGGGAAGGGTGTGTGATTATGAGATAGTAGGTATAGTAGGGAGAGATGGTGTCTATAGTAACAGTGGATAATAGTCTCTGGAAAGGGAGTGTGACTGTGGGATAGCAGGTATAGTAGGGAGAGATGGTGTCTATAGTAGCAGTGGGATAATAGTCTCTGGGAAGGGAAAAAAGTCCCACTTTATAAATAATATAGCCCCTGTTTCCAAGGGTGCTGCCCTACTAAGGACAGATTTGGACAGAAGTGAAGTAAGTAGCAGTTGTTAAAATATGAATTTTTCTGAAAACAAAAATAGCATTGTGACATAATAAACTGTAGGGACTTGCATGACAATATACTTTGCTGCTTATTATTTGCACTAGAGGTGGCCCACGGCACTCAGAACCTAGACTCTATGTTTATTCTCTATGTTAGTACAGTGTAAATTCCAAAAACTCCCCAAAACAAAACAAATCTCTTAGTTTCCATTAATCTTTCAGTTCTAACCCCTCTGCAACCATATAACTTGGAAGGCATCATTGGACACACTATTCTCATGACTTCAATAAGACAGTAGAGAAGAATGACATCGATCAAAGAATTCCCTTTCTCTTTTCCAACAGCTTTAAAAACACTACTGCAAAAAGCAGAATATACAGTATATGACCCTGCTAATATTAGCAGGTCTTTTGGGCTCCTCCACCTCTATATCCTCTCGTGACAATACAAGTGATGTAAATGAAGAAGAATTTATGGATTCTGTTACAAGGACATGATAGTTTTATTATACTGCTACAGCGTGTAGAGCCTAACCCAAAAGGTACCATGTGTTATTATATGATGTGATAGGACTGAGTCTCTTGGTGTACAATATAAAGGTAAAACTGTTGTCCAGGCACCTGGTGAGTCACTTTTGTCAACTAGTCATAGTGTATTGATGGCAAGAGCTGTAGGAAATGCAGGAAGGCTTCTGATATGACACAAGTCAAGAGGAGACTAATCTGTGACCTTCTTGAAATTTTAAAGTACATCTGCCTGCTCAGCAGCCTTATTGGGCTTCATATTGCATACTAGGTGTGATGAAGACCAGTTGTATAGCACTATCATTTTACTAAGAACATTTTCTGGCCATCGGTTCACCCCTGATGCTTCTCTGTGGTGCCTTATAACTGTCCCAGTAAAGCTTTACTTTGCCTTTTCTACTAGATCCTAAGGCAGCTGATTACTTCCAAGTTCTAAACGCGATACCCAGGCTTCAATCCCACAGCCATCAATGAATCTGGGAATTGTGGAACAACAGCTGCAGATACCCATAAAACTATTTTTATCCTGACCTAGGGGAACATGCCTAAAGGACTTTATCCAACAAGTTCACTGGAATTTGTTCTTTATAATCATATTGTTGCCTATTGCTCTTGAGGTCAAGTCTGTTTTCTATGCAAAGTGGCAGACTAAAAGCATTGGGGCACTGGGCATCCTACTCAACACTTTTCTGCCCATCGGACACAATCTAACCATAACCAGTTGCAATTCCACAGAACTAAACTTCTTACATGATGGGTGATGATTATTGCTACTGGAAAACAGGATCTAGCGTATCTTTTTATAGAGCTGATACAAAATCCTTACAAAAGAAATTCTGCATTAACTGCGTAGCAGAAACCGAAGAAAGAAGACAAAATTATCCCTGCCAAATGTAAACAAGTACATGGGAACTACAGAACATTAACCAGTGGATGTGAGACTGATGGTTGAAAGGATTACTGCAGAAAGGTTATTTATGTGCAATCAGGGCAGCAAAAAGGTGAAGGATCAAAGGCAATTGTGAAGCATGGGAAAGGCTTAGTTGTAATGAGATGACAGATCTCCTGCTGCTGAACTTGCTGGTTCAAAGGGTTTTATCCTTACCGCTTACACACAGGCTCAGGCTACACAAGCCTTCCTCACAAGATTCCTCCTGGCTTTCCTGGTCTCCTTCATCGTCTTCATCTTCTCCAGCCCTGATGCTCTCTCTCCTCTTCCGCCGGGAGGGTCTCCGGACAATACGAAGAACCTTGTTGACTCTGTTCATGTGACGGCAGTAGACACCTACTTCTTTCTGATGATTCCTGTGTCCCACCAGAGATGGTCCTGAGAGTGACTTACAGTATAGCAGTCTGGGCAATGCTATTTGCAGCTTGGAAATCTCTTGGAAATAAATAGTCACTCCAGGAATAAGAAGAGGCAGCCTTATCAGCTTCTCTGCTCCTGAGCACTGTGTGGGTTGATGCCAATGTATTTTTTCCCCTCTGCTGACTTAAAAGAGCTAATAACTCTTCAGGGCAGTTCCCATCCAAGCACAGTGTTTTAGACTTTAGATGTAAGACTATGCTGTGGCAGGCTGTTATTAGCTCTCTGCAGGCTGTACAACCAGCTGCCGCTCACAGCCTCCAAAGCTCTGATAGAGTCAGCAGGGATGGAAGCGACATGTGAAGGAAACGCATCATACTCCAAATGTTCCCAGAGCATTCAAGTTCCCCCAGTTCAGCTAATAGGATAAGAACAGGAGAGGCGGCACAATAGGAGATGGGATGATCAATAGGATTGATTGCCAGCTTGTCAGAATAAAGAGTGCAGAAGACCTATCTATCTATCTATCTATCTATCTATCATCTATCTATCTATCATCTATCTATCTATCTATCTATCTATCTATCCCTAGATCTGTCCATGGAAAGCGGCAATAAAAAAAAACCAAAGAGACTTTATTTATGCCTGTGAAAAAGCGCACTTGATTTATATGCACATTAAGTGTGTGTGTCATCAGAATGTATAAATACCCTAACTATGCTATTAATCCTCCAGATGCTCTAATTAGCTAAAGGTTTAAAACTTCAAACGAGCAGATCTCTGAGCTTGGAGCACGGAACTGATCTAAAAGGGAAATGCACATCAGAATCGGCAAGAAACTAAGTAACCTGGGAGAGGAAACCAATGCGGTGCTGATGGAATGTTAGGGGATATCAGAGGGGAGTCTTGGGAGCTTTGGAGAATGTGGCCTAGAAAATTGATGTGGCTTATTCGGTTTATTCTCTCCCTCGGGAACTAAAGAAAGAACTGAGTGAGGAGAAAAAAAGGAGAAAAGGCACATAGAGATGGGGTGAAGAATGGGGGATAAAGAGATTGAAAACGTAATCAGACAAACAGATATATAGATTACTGTGTAGATAGGAAGGCAATGCTAAAAATGTGGTGGAGAGGAGGCAGAGAGTACAGAGAACAAGGCTATGATGTTAAAGGAACAGTAACGCCATCAAAGTATCAAAGTGCTTCAGAAAGACTACTATTGTAGTTATACAAGCTGGAAAAAAGAAAAAAGTCACAGGTTACAAAGCAGATAAACAGCAGATTGTATTGGATAGGGCTTGTCTGTTATGCTGTGCAACCTGTGCCTTTTGTCCTTCATTCCAGATTCAATACATGCCCCAACGGCTACACAGCAGCTTGTTTATATAAACTATAGAAGTGTTTCTGAAGCAAGCACACAGCGGTGTATGCTAACAGTATATTATATGTTAATTACTTCAAAACACATTCATTTTTTGGTGTTACTGTTCCTTTAAGATAGCTAGGAGGAAAAGTGAAGAAGAGGAGAGGTAGATGTACGGTGGTGTAGCAGAAGTGGCTGCTTTGTGAGGAAGATTAAATAAAGTTAGTGATGAAAGGTAAAGAGTGAGGAGGTAGAGAGAATGGGAGAGTCGAAGGGATAGAAGATGAAGAAGACCCAGTAATTCCAATAATTATGGGCAGCTGGAACATAATGATAAGCAAGCCTCAAAACTATAGGCCAGTTAGTCTGACAGTGGCAGGAAAGCTTTTCGAAAACACTGGACTTCATAGCAAATAACAATACTATGAGTTTGTGCCAGCATCTATACATTCTTCAGGTTTGTTGATACTGGGGGCAATATCTAGGGGATCCTAATTAAAACTCACCCCTGGTTGGAACGTATTTCTAAATATGCATCCCACTATACATTTTATACAGGTAAGTAATCTCCCACTCATCAGTCCCTGGTCTGACACCCACTTTTCACCCAATGAATACTTCCTACTACTTTATCTATCTGAACGCTCCCAGACTTTCCTTTTAAACTGCCATCTCGGCATCATATCTGATTTTTAGCACTTTCCATCTTTTATTCTGTTTTTGTCTCCCTTGATCTTTCTTTGCTTTCATTCTTTTCCCTGTTCCCTCTAAGCCATTTAGATATGGCAGGAACCCATAGAGCTGTTTTATTATCTGCTTGTTATTATGCTGGGGAGATGCGGCTATGTAGCACATTAAGCCCTTCTACTGAATAAAATGCAGGAGCCAATCCCCTTGCAGTGTTGGACTGTCGCTCTACCTAGTGCTTCAGCCTGACAGCAAAAGGGCCATTCTGAGCTGTATTATTAGGTGGAATATTCATATTTACTATATTTAGCTTTAATTTGCTCTGCCAAGGGCTGTGATTATTATAATTATTTTGTTTTGAAACATGCGAGGGATGCTGCATACTAAAAGCTTTGGAATGAACTTCCCGCAGCAGAGGTTCCCTTGGGGCAATAACAAACATTCAAATGGCACATTACAACTAATGTTAGATATGTTCAGTCATCAGTTATGTCCCTGTCCAACCTTCGGGGCCCTCCAGCTGTGAAACTGGAGCATTCTTTCTCTGCATACTTAATAACACATAAGGTGATTTTGGAGATAGGGTGCTTATTTTGTTGAGGACATAGCACACTGATGTTAACCCCTTACTTGCCACAAGCTGGGTAAGTTGACACTCCCTCTTTCTCACATGAGCTTAAACTGTAATATTCGATGATTGGACAAATGATTCCCATAATGACTTTCTATGTGTACATCACAGATCTCTAATAATGGACACCAGTAGTTCTTAAAAGGGATGGTTCACATTTATGCTAACTTTAAGGGGCAGATTTACAAAATTCGAGTGAAGAATTCGAATGTAAAAAAATTGGAATTTCGAAGTATTTTTTGGGTACTTCGACCATCGAATTGGTTAAATTCGATCGAATTCGATCGAATTCGAACGATTCGAACGATTCGAAGTAAAAATCGTTCGACTATTCGACCATTCGATGATCGAAGTACTGTCTCTTTAAAAAATACTTCGACCACCTACTTCGGTAGATAAAACCTACCGAAGTCAATGTTAGCCTATGGGGAAGGTCCCCATAGGCTTGCCTGTGATTTTTTGATCGAAGGATTTTCCTTCGATCGTTGGATTAAAATCCTTCGAATCGTTCGATTCGAAGGATTTAATCGTTCGATCGAACGAAAAATCCTTCGATCAATCGATCGCAGGATTTGCGCAAAATCGTTCGACTTCGATATTCGAAGTCAAACGATTTTAGTTCCCAGTCGAATATCGAGGGTTAATTAACCCTCGATATTCGACTATTGATGAATCGGCCCCTAAGTGTGTTATAGAATGATTAATACTAAGCAACTTTTCAACTTGACTTCATTTTTTTTTTCTTGGAATTATTTGCCTTTTTCTTCTGACTCCAGCTTCGAAACAAGGGGGGTCCCTAACCCCATCTAGAAACAAATGCTCGGTAATAAAGCTGCATGTATTGTTATTGCTACTTTTCATTACTCGTCTTTCTATTCAGGCCTCTCCTATTCATATTCCAGTCTCTTATTCAAATGAAAGCATGGTTGCTAGGGTAATATGAACCCTAGCAACCACACTGTTGAAACTGCAAACTGGAGAGCTGCTGAATATAAAGCTAAATAACTCAAAACCCTCAAATAATAAAAAATTAAAACCAATTCTAAATAGTTTCAGAATATCACTCTCTACAGCATGTTAAAAGTTACTTTAAAGGTGAACAGCCCATTTAAAACACAGTTGTGTGATTTTTTTGCTGGAACCAACAGACTCTTTTGGTTACATCAAAGGCTTTCACAGATCTTACTTCACATGGTAGATACCAGTAAAAGGATATTAGTTAAAACTAGCTGTAGGTGTCCAGACCCCAGGGTGCAGGGGTCACAGTGGTGCTCTTCAAGGGATTTCTCAATCCATTATCCTTTCTGCTTCATGTCAAGCAGAGAGTCCTCAATTAGCCTGTCTCTCACTCCTAAACCTAGTCCTACTGCTACCTTACAAATCTTCTTCATCCTACTGAGGCCTCCTGCCGTTGGTTATAGGCTCTTCAGCACATTCACCTTCTTCCGCAAGTAGCTGAAACCCTTTTATGGACTTTGAAAGCCACTTGACTCCCCCTGTTCTAAATGAAATGCCCAGCACCTCCTTCTGTATTCTCTATTATCCTATGTTAACTCAGTAAAGAAAGAGTAAAAACCCTACTCTTCTACATAAATAGAAACATAGCAAGTTAGTTTGAAAAACGACACGTCCATCAAGTTCAACCTTTTAAGTCCATATATAACCTGCCTAACTGCCAGTTGATCCAGAGAAAGGCAAAAAAAAACCCATTTGAAGCCTCTCCAATTTGCCTCAGAAGGGAAAAAATTCCTTCCTGACTCCAAAATGGCAATCAGACTAGTCCCTGGATCAACTTGTACTATGAGCTATCTCCCATAATTCTGTATTCCCTCACTTGCTAAACACCATCCAACCCCTTCTTAAATTGGACCTGTCACCTGTCAAATTGGACCTTAATCTGTATAATAAAAGTCATTTTCAAATTAAACATGAAATCCAATTTTTTTTTATTAAAGTATTCATAGCTGTTATAAACACATTTAAAAATCTCGGCTGTCAATCAAATATTTCCTACCCTTTCTCTATGCCTTAGGCATGGATGCGGCGCAAGCATTTACTTTCACTTTCCATTCAGCACTTACTAGATGTCACTGCTCTCCACACATTCCCCCTCTCTTTACCGTTTAATTGTGTAGCCAGGGCATGGGGATGGACATCAGGTCCTCAATTCTAGTCCACTAACAAGATTCTGAGATGATACAAGGCTTGTGTTAATAACAGTGTCCACAATATAGCTCCTGCCTGCTTGCTATAATTATGAATTCCCAGACCAAAGGAAACAAGATTCAAATAATTTATACAGTGTAATTAAAGTGATAAAATAGGATTTGGAATATTTTTTTTCGGGTGACAGGTTCCCTTTAAAGCTATCTAATGTATCGGCCAGGACGACTGATTCAGGTAGAAGGCATTTTCCATAGACCACTAGTTGTGCTTTATTACGGAAGAAGGGCTGGACCATAAGCAATATGGCAGCTCAGATCAATATCCATAACCACATTATGCAGAGAAAGATGTCTAAATAGTAAGTGCTCTTCTGAACACTTTTGCATTAGTTATTTTTGCTTTTGCATTTCTTTCTTCTATAGTTTTCAAGATATAACCATTTTGGTAGAGCTTATACAATGAAATTAACACAACAGCGCCATTTACTGGACAGTTTTGCCAACTGGCCTGAAAATTGTTGAGAAAATTTCAGTGAAAGAGCAAAGTTTTTTTTTTTAAAAGTTGAGAAGTTGGGAAATATTAGATGTCTTTTTTATTTTGTAAGCAAATCAACAGCAGAAGTCTTTCATCTTCTTGGATAAAATGGAGTGGGAATGTGAGTGTGGCCAAGGGCATAATGAGGAGTGGCCAAAAGGCTACAAGAATTTGCCTAATTTTGTTGAAATTTTATTTAACAGTTTAAAACTGGTGATTGATGGGCATCCTGATTGCTATTTAATGTCAATATATCCATGCAAAAATCAACAATTATTTAAATGTTTAACATACAAAAAGAGGCATCCGATGTAACGTCTTTGAATACAAAGAGTAGGAAATTCCATATCCTGCTTATAGAGGAAAGCTTACTAGATACAAAGCCAACAATACAAAGCACTTCCAATTTATCTTGTCTTGTACGAGTTCTTTTTCTCCCTTTACTTTAATAAGTCTAATGATTCCCCCTCACTTTGAAGCCAGATAATATTTATAAAGCCGGTTCCCTGCCGGCTGCACATTCCATTTAATCACACTGCAATGCGAGAATGCAATTAACTGATATAAGTAAAGAAATAGACCACCGTGCTATGTATTTGAATAACATTGTGCTCAGAAGTACCATCTGATTGGGCTGGAAACCGAATATTCAGAGGGATTAAAGATTGTTTTGCCTATGAATAAGAACAATTAATAGAGATATAGCGGTTCTGGATGTAAGCATTTACTTCCAAAGACAATGAAGTGGATTCAGTTTCATCTGTGTTTATGGTCAGATACCAAAAAATTCCCACAAGAAATTGGAACATGTTCCTAAGTGTATTTTCCCATGTATGGTCACCTTAAGAGTCTGTTGGGAAGTTCCAGCAATAAAATGAGAACTTTGCTTTAAAGAATCATTGATGCTTAAGTTATTGAATATCTGCAAAGTCAGTGTGAAGTCAGTTTGGGAACCCTTCCTCGAATACTACACTGAACATTCATCCAAAAGAGTGTGTAAGTGCGAATCTAATAAAATCAGTGGTGTAACTATCATACCTAGATACATAGATATATAGTTACATAGTTAAAGTCCAAAGTCCATCAAGCTCAACCCCTCCAAATTAATACCAGCACACTTATCTTATGATCCAGCTGGGTGTGCTCAGGGGAGCCTGGGTACAGCAAGGCCCAGATAAGCAAGTGATCTTGAGAGTAGTCGGGACCAGGAAACCCCGTGAATGAGGTCAGCTATAGTAGGGAAGACTTGTAATAATCTCTCTAGGAGAGAAAGGTAGATAGGTAAGAGTTAAAGAGCAGTTGAAGCTCCAACAAGGATTTGCAGCAGGGAGTAGCTTCCCAGAGGCTCTGTGTGAATGCCTCAAGTGCAGGGACCTCAGTGAAGAGGGTGTTAGGTTAGCTGTCAGCTTCCTGAACAGTGCACTGGATGGGAATGGCGTACTGAATTACTGCAATTGCCTGTTACCTGATGTGACTGTGTGTCATGTGCTAACACCTCATCTGTGTACGTGAGTAAACCTGGGGATATTGTCATTCGGACTAATAAACAGTTTCTTTGTTTGCATCATAAGAACCTCCTGGCGCCCAATCATTTTGTATGTTTTGTATGCACAGTAGCCTGAGTGTTGTAGTTGCACTACACCTTAGAGGTAATGCCTCCACTTAGCGAAGGCCCTGATCCTGAAGTGTGAGTCCAAATGTAACCATGCTTTGTTCACTAGCTGGAAAGTGAGGGTGTGGATAGTCCAGATTAGCGTTACATGTTTATTTGTTATTTATTTATTTGTAGATGTTAGTATCACAATAGCCTTGGATATTATGATTGTCCAAGAAATCATCCAAGCCACTCATTAACTGAATCAGCCATCACAACATCACCCGGCAGTGCATTCCACAATCTCACTGTCCTCATTGTAAAGAACCCCCTACGTTGCTTCTAATGAAAGTTCTTTTCTTCTAGTCTAAAGGGTAGGCCTCTTGTACAGTGATCCACTTTTTGGGTAAAAAGGTCCCTTGCTATTTGTCTATAATGTCCTCTAATATACTTGGAAAGTGTAATCATGTCCCCTCACAAGCATCTTTTCTCCAGCGAAAACAACTATCTACCCTGAGGCTGAGGATGGGATCCCTTTTTAAATAGTGGCACCACATTAGCAATTCGTCAGTCTTTCTGCACCATGCCAGACCTCAATAAATCCTGAAAAATTAAGCAAAGAGGTGTGGCTCATTTAGTGCCCTGGGATGAATACCATCCAGTCCCGGACCTTTATTTTTCTTTACGTGTTCTAGTATCTTTTAAATTTCCCCTTGATTGACCCATTCATCAATTGTTATTAATAGAATTTGGAATATTTAGAAGGAAACCTTCATTACTTCGATCCTCATTTGTGTAGACAGACGAAAAATAACAGTTCAGAATCTCTGCTTTATCTCTGTTCTCATCAATCAACTAATCCCCCTCAGAATACAATGGTCCCACCCCATCCTGCTTAATTTTTTTACTATTTACATATTTAAAAATAATTTTGGGTTCATTTTACTGCTTGCTGCAACGCTCTTTTCTGTATCGATTTTAGCTTGTCGGATTCCTGACAAAATTTTCAGCTGTCCCAGCTAACTTGAATGCCTTAAAAGCACGACTTTTCTTACCAACCCCCACACCAACAATTCTGTCAAACCCGAAAGTTTTTGTTTTGCAAAAACGTCCCATTGCTTACAAGGAGAATATACTGACGTATATTTATTAAGCCTTTTAAAGACTTCCCATTTGTCTTCTATGTTTAAGCCTTTGTCTTCTATGTTTAAGCCTTTCCCAATGATGTTGCAGAGATGCCCTTATACAGGCAAAGTTTGCATGTCTAAAACAAACATTCCTAGTAGGTTCTTGAACTAGCTGAAATAAAAAGTTGTCATTAAGCATATTTACAAAACCCCATTATCCCGGGCGATGTCTGGATAATTGAAGTCACCTATAATAATAAACTGACCTAGTTGTGAATCACCCTCCATTTGTAATAGTAGTTGGGCCCCAATTTCATCATTTATTTGAGGTGGTTTGTAGCATGCACCAATGATAATTTTCTTTGTAGCTTTTTGCCCAGTCGAAATCTCAACCAAAGGGATTCCACACCCTCCTGAGTGCCATCCATGGTTATTTCTTTAGAGATGGCTTTAATTCAGGTTTTACATAAAGACAAACTCCTCTACCCTTTTAAATACCTCTGCCTCTCCTTAAAAGGGTGTAGCCATTTAAATTGATAGCCCAGTCACAGGTTTCATCCCAGCAGGTCTCAGTGATACCAATTATATCATAGTTATTAGCGCATGCAATTAACTTTAGCTCTCCCATGTTACCTGACGAACTCTGTGCATTCACCAGCATACAGCAGAGGTTTACTACTGATATTTACATTATTTCATGAAGAATTAGATTTAAAGTTACTATTCGTCTGTTCTTCTTGCAACAGAGGGCTCTCCTTAGCTGGTAAACTGTATGCCCCCCTTCACTCCTCCCCAATGACCCCTTACTAATCCCACTGCCCAGTCTACCTTATTTCCCCATAATACTCTGGCTCACCCACCCATCCTGTCTAGTTTAAACAGTAGGCAGACCCCCATAGCCATGCGTAAAATGGAGAACCATGGGTGGTGGGTCCTTTAAAGGACACAACAACATTACAGAGAATGGGAGACATGTAGTTGAACAATTAAAATATAACACATCTTGCAGATAATCCTACTATTAACTACTTTTTTTACAGACTCACTGGAACAGCTTCTCTAGACTGTTCACACAAGTCCCTATAATATTATCATCAATTACAGCACAAAGATTCCCAGGCCCTTGCTGCCTACTTTCCTGACTTTCATACTTTCCTGACTCTCCTCCTTCAGGTCAGATGGCTCTGTAGCTCCCAGATTCTCCCAGGGTTTGGGCATAGGATACCTTCTATGTGACAGCAGGACCTACCTAGTCCTAGCTCCCTATATACTAGATCCCTTACTGGTCGTGGTACAGCCAGGGTCCTGACCCCTTCCTTACTCCTCATTGTAGGCTAAGTAAATCAGCTAGCTGGGCTTCCACAACTTCTCACGACCTACAGTGAACTCCATAAATCTGGCCTACCTCTAGCTACTACTCACCTAAGTGCCTCTCTTAGTTGCATGTCCCCTTTAAACACTAGTTTTATTAAACATTTGTGCAGTATGTTTAAATTATGTGGTTTCCAATAAAAAAATCTGCTTTTGGAAAAGTTGTATCTGTAATACTTTCACAGAATGTGGGACATTATACAGACTCTGTGCACTGGCTGCTGGGATTGATTACTAAAACCCTGACCATTCCTGGCTCTGACTGAACAGTAGGCAGGGTTCAGCCAACATACAGGGGAATTTAGACAGAGCCAGTTTGCTTTCATTTTGATACTAAGATTATCTAATGTTATTTAAGGAAAAGTATGCAATTTTGGGAAGCCTATAAAATGCACTATGGTCTTCTGACCATTTCCATTCTCTCAACACCAATGCCCCTGGCTCTGTACTCACCAGGCAGAGCAGTGGTGTAACTAGATGTTACTGGGCCCCACAGCAAATTAATTTTAGGGCCCCCAACATAGCCAGTAGTTGTCCTGTTTAACCAATATATATGTTGAAATTGCTCATTAATTATATATACCTGTTGGGCCCTCCAGCAGCCGCAGGATCTGCTTCTTCTGTAGTTACACCCTCAAGGTATGAGAATGGTAACCACATGGGTGATGAAGGAATGAGAAATGAAAACAAAACCAATATATTCTGTGGGTATTTCGAATGTAATGGCTCAAGATAAAAATCAAATAAGATTTTGAGGGACAGCCAACATGAAAAAGATAGGGTAAGTAAGACTGCAACTATTTCTGTCATTTCTGTATTTTTATATTTATACCCTATTAATTAAATTGGCATCAAGCTTAATTTTTACTGGCCAGAAAAGTAATATACAGGCCAGGTGGCAACCCTAACATTTGGTGATACTGGGGTTCATTTAATACCAACCAATCAGTGATTAATGTGTTCACCCAACCAGGCCTGGACTGGGAGTCAAAATAGGCCCTGCCATTCCAAGTACACAGAGGCCCAAACAGCCCCCTACCAGCCCACACAGCCTCCTACCAGCCCACTATATGGTAACTTTCTATGGAACCATACAGCAGCCCCTCTGGCATTTGCCAGAACCCACAGATTGCCAGTCCGGGCCTGCACCCAACTGCAGGAAGAATAACAGAACAAAAACACGATTGGTTGCCATTATCCATAAGGTGTGTGCAAATGTGCATGCTTTGAGCAATGCCAAATATTCATAAAAGATAAACAGCTAAATGTTCAGACCTTTCTTTGATTGTTCATAGTATAATGAATGCCCCCTGCCTCAGATATAATGAAAAGGTGGTTGGGTTCATAATGTGAGCAGTTAGTGCTGTAAGGCATAACCTTATGTGTCAGTTATTCCCCATCCTTTTATAGTGTAAGTTTAGGTCTGCATTGCTGTAACACATGGTAGAAAGTCAAATGGAAAATTAGAAAGTCAAATTACACAAAGGAAAAAAAAAAAGAGACATGGCTTCACTAGGCGTTGACAGGAGGGAACCAAAAGGATGTAGGTAAAGGAATCTAGTATCTTGGGTGGCTTGGATAATGGGTACATGGATAATGGATTCTGAAATAGATGCCATACTTTTGCTACACTGTCCATGGTACTGAAGAGAAACTTTCCCATCTCAAACAACAACAAGGGGGTAAGTGTTATCGTGGGTGTAGATTTCTAGGTGTCCTCAGCTTTTCTTCAATGCCGGAGGGGGGGGGCTTCTTCTTTTATCTATACTTTAAGATTACAACAGAGCCCGTATGTCAGTACCCTTTTGCCCCCCAACTTTACCGCAATCATTAAAATAATAGGGCACTCTTGTCACAGTGTGTGTTTCCTGACATGCAAGACTGGCACCCTAAGGACCAATGGGATTCATAATCTCTATTAGAATTACAGTCAAATGAGCCTAAATCCCCTCAGCTCGCAGATTCATGAACTAATTAGGCCCTCACTTTCCTTCCCTCCCTCTTCAGTGCTCAACTGATTACGTAAGAGTAGGCACAATCCTAGCAGAAAAAAATAAAACATACTGTGAAGCAAATGTTAGGTATCTCCCAGTAATTATAATAGCTTACCTGGTACCCCAGGCTGGTGCTCCTGCAATGGACTGGGGTATTTCTGTAGGGGCACCAGGGAACTGTCCCAATGAACCCAGCACTACCTCTATTTTGCAGCACAGGTGCAGGAGGGGAGGCACATCCCCCTGCCCAATGCTCCCTCTGCACTCCCTGAATGACCTCTAAGGGGCATAATTGCAGTTCAATAAACTACAAGCTCCATCTGGTGCCTTGTGTTCAGTCTGACAGCTCATGAGCAGTAAGATATGGTCAGCATCAGCTGGCATTTTCTGTATCACTTCTAATGTACACTACCTTTGCCAAAGGGTATTGAAGAATGACACCACCTCACATCAGTAGAAGCACACAGCCCATTGCACTATTCAGTCTGGGTCTGAGCACTTAATGAGCCCCAATATAAGTGAGAGCTGAATATTAATAATATATTCCTACCAGTCTATAGATAAGCTCATCCAAAAGCTCAAGGCAAATTTGGAAGAGAACTTTTAGGCTCCCTGTGAGACCTTTTTCTAACAGAGATATCAGAGGAGCGAGGCAAATTGTTTCCTTGCTGTAGAGAATATTGCAAGGCCGCGGGCGCACTTACTGCAACGTAAAGCTTTGCTCAGCCTGGCAGACTGCAATTGAGATCATTTATTAAAGTTATAAATTACCAGATTTATTGAGGGTCTGTGACTCTCTGCTTCCCGGGTAGCTATTGCCTAAGCGTGCGGCCAGCTGGCTCAGGTCTGTGATAAATGTCTCAGGCACTTTTAGATGCCACTAAACTTCCATTAAATAACCTTTTGCATACTAATATGAAATGCAAATCTATTTTATAGGAAGGTTGTGGCCAACGTGGAAACTTCTCCCGGAAGAATTGGTACAATTTAAGCAAAGCAGAAATGGAACAGAGGACGGTAGCAATAAGGAGAGGATCTCCCTGGAAATAACAGCATGTAATGTGCAATGGAGCAGGATTCCAAGGACATCTGAAAACAATAGCATAATGGAGGACCTTTCCACTCACATATCCAGCATTGTGGTTTGTTATTCTTGGACCACGCAGGTAACTAAAGGATATCCCTACAAAGTCTACAGTCCCAGCAAAGAAGCACAAGTAGATAGTAGTTGTGATTCCTGCTGTCAATATGTGACTAATGTACTGCTTAAGTGCAGGGTTAGACTGGGGTGCGTGAGGCCCACCTACGCGAGGGGCCCCCACACCCTTTACGGGGCCCCCGTCCACTCGCTCACCCACTGGCAGCCCTGCACTAGAGTCCTCCGTGGAACCAATTTCTATGACCCAGACCCGAACCCGCAGCCCGCAACGCGAACCGCAACCCGCATATTTACCCACTTTGAACCACTACCCGACCCAGACCCGCAACTGCCTTATCCGCAACCTGACCCGCAACCTGTTGACCACCATTAAACTGGAAGTGTTATTGCTGCAAACCGGAAGTGACATCATCAAACATGGCCGGTATTCGAGAGGGAGAAGAACAGAAGCATGCTGTGTGATGTAAGAGAGC
Organism: Xenopus laevis; assembly: GCF_017654675.1. Taxonomy (NCBI): domain Eukaryota; kingdom Metazoa; phylum Chordata; class Amphibia; order Anura; family Pipidae; genus Xenopus; species Xenopus laevis. Next base: position 132,251,986 of record NC_054377.1, on the reverse strand, counting down.
TGTGCTGGAAGTCAGATGGGAGGGAAGATGAGTGGAGGGAAATCTGCAGGGAAAGAGCTGCAGCAGGAAGAGGCCCGCAACCCGACTTGCGTCTTGCAGACCTGTGACTCCGCAGACCTGCATCTATACCTGCACCTGAAAATCTTACCCTCATTTCACTTTTTTTGTGGGTACCCGACCCGCTGCAGGACTCTGCCCTGCCCCCCTATACTTTTTTTGACAAGATTGGAGGAGGAAATGCTGTGAGAGGAGCAACAGCACAGTAAAGGTGATGGCAACAGCGCAGCAGGTGGGAATCGGGTTTGGGTCAGCAGGGCCCACAATGGCTGGGGCTGGATAATTCTTGGTATCCCGCCAGCCCAGTCCGATCTTGCTCAAGTGAGCCTATGAGTCATGTGACTAGTCCATAGTAATGTACTATCTACAGTATATCAATGCTAAATAGGCATTCAGAAATTATACTGGCTAAATACATAATGAGTTCCAAAAGACACTAAGGGTCCTTTACCATAGTGCTTATTCAAAAAGCACTTGGATCTGGGGTGTGACTGTGATCAGGAGGTCCAACCACAGGCAGCACTGTATTCTTGGGGCACATGCAGGACTCTGCACTCTTAGACCTATGGCCAACCAAAAAAGTGTGGGGCTAACCACAAGTGTGCAAAAGACATTGCAATTTCTGCCCATTTTTTTTTCAATTTGCACCACACATTTATAAATCACCCTTATCTTGTGTGGCTTGCTTCTGATAAACCTTTCATCACAAGTTGAAAACATCCAGCGTGAGGCTAGATCATGGATGCTTATTGGACTTTTCTGTATCACACTGTAACTTTAGCTTGAGGCTTGATGTAGTTTTACAAGGGCTAGATCATGGATGCTCGTTGGACTTTCCTGTATCCCACTGTAACTTCTATGGCTACAAAAGAACCAAAAAAAAAAAAAAAGAAATCCGGGTCTGAACTGCCAGTACTACACAGGTTAATTACAGCAGAGCAGAAGAGCCTCACCAGCTATTTAAAGCAAGCATTGTACCCATGTCCCCATCTTTACTCCCTCCTGGGGCTCCCTGATAAAGAGATTTAAAAAATCTGAGGTTGGGTTTTCGTGTTCCGATTAATAAGAGCACACTGCGTAAAAACGCTCCAAGAATCCAGCTTATCTCTCTGCCGGGCTCAGTAGCGGCACAGCAGTCGGCCAGCTTGGCCTTATCGCAGGCAGCATTCCTCATTTCTATTCCACAGCCTCAATAGGCTTAAATGCATGTCCCGCATCCTGCAACCAAAGAATCTATATTAACAGACTGAGAAAAAAAGAAACTTCTCTGGTAACTGCCCCAACAGAAACCATCCTGGCCTGTAAATACAAGCAGAATTAAATTGTGTTCTCACGGCCAAATGGGGTCCAGGAAAAAAAAATCATATTAAAAGAATAAAGGCTACCAGGTCTGATAAGTGAAAGATAATTACACTTCTGTGTGGCTGCAAAGCTCAGGACCCGATTCTTATCGTCTGATTTCCATATATTGCGACGCTGGGCACTGCCAATCATCTGGTGCTTAATACCATCTCTGAAAGCTGCTTTCTTTCCTTCAATCTGGATTCACAAAGTTGATGAATAAGCCCACACTGCTTCAGAACACATACTGCACATGGGATCTTCCAAAGTTATAATAGGGAAGTGACACATTACAACAAGCATAGATTAACCCCCCAGAAGAAATAGGTCAAAGGACTTTTATAGACTTTCACTGTATGTGGGACCAGCTCATTGACTGCACTTGATGTTCTTGGGCTGCTCTCCAAATCACCATACTGTATAAAACCTGCTAAACCTCTTAAATCATGCGCCTGTGTAGTCACACCACGAACAATTGTTTTTTACTTTAGTTAACTTAATACTCCTATGATAGACTGGTGGTTGTCAAACTTTTTCAGTTCATGCCCCACTTAAAGGTTCATCCTTGGGTCAATAGAACTTTTCAAGAGCTAAAGGGAGCCTTTTGAAAAGTTCACAGATACAGGAAAACATCAGTATATTAGCAATTAGCTGCACGAACATACAGAATAGCAAATATGTTTTCATTCCACATCTCTGCCAGTTTAACCTCAAGCTGTTTTTTACGCATTTCTCTCCAAATTTATAGCCCCTGCCCTTGTTCCACGCAGTCCCCTAGGATCAGTCCCACAGACTGGGAACCAGTGTTCCAGTGTGTTCAACAAAAGATGGTGCTTTAAGTCCTTGGGGCAGGACTGGAACTAGGGGTAGGCAGAAGAGGCATCTGCAGAGGATGACTATGAAGATTTTCATTCATCCAGGTCATGGTATATCTAGTAAAGGTCAATCTAAAAACAAATGGACTTGCTGAGTAATCATTGAAGACGTTTCACTAGTACTGTTCTAACACCCCGGTTGTTTCAGAACACTTCAAACATCCATTAATGCAACTCTCAAAAGTAACACCTGTTTCTAGGAGTTGCATGACATATTGGTAATCCTATCACAGTAACTACACACAATCAACACCTCTGTGAATTTTCAGATGTCATCTCTTTGAAGAGTTACAATGTGCCATTGTGATTGGATTAGTGGAAGAATTTATATGACGAGAACTTCAGTCAGTTGAAACGTCTTCATTGATTACTCAGCAAGTCCAGTTGTTTTTAGATTTACCTATACTAGATTTCTGCATAGGATGTTGGGCAGGTACCTGTTAAAGGGTCTTCTGTCTACTCCTTCTGTCTGTCCTTGTTCACTCTCCTCTGCTTCTCTGCTTTCCCCTCCCCCTCTGCCGCTATCCCCTGTGTCATCACGGCCTCCCCATCTGACGTCACGGGTGGGGGGAGCAAGGTGGCTAGTTGAGTTGCCTAGGGCACCCAGTTGGCTTGGCCTGGCCCTGCCTTGAGGCTCAAGAGAAATGTGGTCAAAGGGTGTAAAATTATGGAGAAAATCTCACTGGTTGAGTTACAGAGGGGGCCTTCTGCTGAAACCATCTTGCTCAATGTACCAGACCCATAGGGCAGATTCTCTAATGTCTTAAATAGCTAGGATATCTTCTCTGACAGACAAAATTTCAGGACTAAAGTCACAAGTGATCCATAAAATGACTGAGTTCACCAAAGGAGCAAGGTTAAAATGTTTCATTGTCTGCTTTAGAGGAGCAACCAGCAAAACTCATGCATTGGAGCAGATTATGGTGGCTGAAGAATTCAATTTAAGGGATTCTGTGATGATTTTTATGATGTCGTTTTTATTTCTAAATGACACTGTTTATGCTGCAAATAATTCCCTCTACAACATAAAATTTAATTCCTGAACCAGCAAGTGTATTTTTTTTAAGTTGTAATATTGGTGTGTAGGCAGTCATCTTAGGTCATTTTGCCTGGTCATGTGCTTTCAGAAAGAGTCAGCATTTCTCTTACTCGATGTAACTGAATGTGTCACAGTGGGACCTGGATTTTACTATTGAGTGCTGTTCTCAGGATAAGGTCACACCTGGAGATTCGGGGAGATTTAGTCGCCCAGCCACTAATCGTTCGCCTCTTCTTTGGGGCGATTGAACTCCCCGAACCGCTTCCCCCTGTCTTCTGCCTGCTACAATGAAAAAACAAAGTTGCCTCACAAGGAAACTTCAGGCGACTTCAGAAAACGAAGCACCGCGAGCGCCATGCCGCAGGCATTTTTTCATTGTAGCAGGTGGAAGGGGGAAGCAGCTCAGGGAGATTAGTCTCCTCAAAGAAGAGGTGATCAGCCGCCGGATCTCCCCGAATCTCCAGGTGTGACATTACCCTCAGATCCACCAGGAAGATGTTATCTTGTGTTAGGGAGCCGCTATCTGGTTACCTTCTCATTGTTCTGTTGTTAGGCTGCTGGGAGAAAGGGAGGGGGGTGATATCCCTCCAACTTGCAGTAAACAGTGACTGAAGTTTATCAGAGCACAAGTCACATGACTGGGGGCAGCTGGGAAACTGACAATATGTCTAGCCCCATGTCAGACTTCACAATTAAATATAGAAAAAACAGTTTTCTCTTTTGAGAAATGGATTGCAGTGCAGAATTTTGCTGGAGGAGCAATATTAACTGATGCATTTTGAAAAAAATTAATTTTTCCCATGACAGTATTCCTTTAAGCACAACTTTTTTTTGGTAAAATGAAATACTGTACTATAAACAAATAAGAGGAAAGCCCAGTGAGTGTTTCCTCTTCAAACCCATAACCAAGTTTCACTTTCACCACTAACCATAACCAAAAGATGAACTGGGGATTAACTAGATCCCCCTCGTCCAGTCTATGCTGTAGGCCAGACTTTTTTGGTTCAAGCCTTCCCTTTGAGGTCCAACACGTGGTCACAGGGCCTTAACTTGTAACAAGGTTACAGACGGAAACATTGCTACATCAGATATTTAGTTCCAAGAATATCATCTCTAGAAGGGCATAGGACAAGTATTTCCTACAAAAATAGAACCACCTTTAGGGTTCTTACATACGGTCGTTTTTTCCTGCACTCCCCTGCGTTGCGTTTTCTTCCGTACAGCCGCAGGGTAACACAGGAGTAGACACACTCAATATTGTGAAGGGGGCTGTACTCACACAGATGCATGTATGCGCCGAACACAGGTGAAATGCAACATGCTGCGTCCCACCAGCGTTTGCTGCTTTCATTCGTCTGCCCCCTTCACAATAATTGAGTGCATCTACTCCTGCGCTCCCCTGCAGCTGAACGGACGAAAGCGCAAAGCAGAGGAGCGCACGACAAAACGGTCGCGTGTAAGAGCCCTTAAAATATTTAGGAGAGTGCATTGGCATTCTTCTCAAAGTGGTCTAAAGTCTGCCCCCCCCTAGGGTGACCCAACAATTTGGAAACAACTTCTGTAGGCCTTGCAGACATGCTTTAAAGGGCACCTCAACCCCCAGTGTATCCAAATGCTAACTTTTTCATTTGCAAAAACGTCATTCGACATTCCATGCACATTAAATTAAACCAAGGCCCTTACAACTGAAACTGAGGTCCCCTTGATACAGCTGTAATGAGTGTTCCTTTGCCATAAGCACTAGTAAGCTAGTGACATGTACAGTACATTCTGCTATCAAGATTCCATTGTACCGACTGCCATCCATGTATTTGCTGCACCTGCAGAGCTGGCTGTTAGTGCAGAGGCTGCTGGTGCCAGAGAGAAGAAGAATAGATATACGATTCACAAATTAAAGGCCTGATTAGCTTTTCATCACTGAGTCTTTCAGCAACACCTGCTTGTAGCTGCCACAGTTAACCCATTATCTGCTGAAAGTCTATCAAGACAAGTAGTTATGCTGTTACTTTTTTAGCAGCTTAAGGGCTCTTACTGACGAGCGGTTGAAGCTGCGCTCGCCTGCGTTCCGTTTTTCTGGATTCAGCCGCAGCGGAGCGCAGGAATAGATGCATTTAGCTTTTTTCAATGGGGCTGTACTCACACAGGCACATGTAGAACACAGGTTGAGACGCAACATGCTGCATTTTTCCTGCGTTCGGCGCCTACATGCACCTGTGTGAGTAAAGCCCCATTGAAAATAGCTAAATGTGTCTATTCCTGCGTTCTCCTGCGTCTGAACGCAGAAAAACGTAACGCAGGGGAGCGCAGCTTCAACCGCTCGTCAGTAAGTGCCCTTATTCAGAGACCTGCCCATCTCAACAGCTTAGCGAACTACAACTTCCATCATCCCCTTATAGCCAAAGGCTGTTCAATTAGGATCTCAATATGGTAAAGGAGTCCTAGGTTCCATTCCAGCCATGTGCATAAAGATTAACTGGTTCCTGACAATAGTATGTGTGTGGTAGGAACCTTAGACTGGAAGCTCCACTGAGTCTGGGACTAACGTATAATATGGACCAGATTCAGTTCCGTGAGAAAATAATATTTTATGGTTTATCACCTGAAAACATTTGCGTGAGATCCAGTTGAAGGAGGACTAACTTGTTTCAAGTTATTCTGATTTCAATGCGATATGTTTTTCTCATTGAATTGCATCTGGCTCTGGAACTGAAATAGGAGATAAACTTTTTGCATCAAAATGAATGTGGGACAGTATCTATGAGGCGCTGTAAATAAAGGATGATGATCATCATAATAATAAAACATCCAATAGGTGCGGGATGATTTAGGCTGTCAGCACTTTAAATGACTAAAAATCTCCCTTCAAAAAGGCATACAATAAACTGGGGATCCCTACCAAAATGTATTCTATGTGTCAGTGCCCCCTAATAAATAAAAAAGATTAGAATCCTACAGTATTTGCCAAAACAAGTATTTCCTAAGTAGTGGCCTAACGTGGCTTTCCTGGATCCCCCCTGCAAATGTTGGGTCCTTCTCCATGTTGTTGCACTGCAAATAAGGACTGCAGGGAGGGTGCCAGTAAGATGTGGGTTCTTACTAGGCCTTTCCTGACCCCAGTGCCCCCCATGATTAGGGCCTGCTGCTGGTTAGGCACCACTGTTCCTGAGGCAAAATATATTTTACTACTCACTATGTGTTTTTTTAAACTGGTGCGGGGGGGGGGGGGCTGGCCACTAATGTTGCACGTTTATATGTGGGCGACTTTGATTTTTTTGTCCGGGCTGCTTTTTACTCCCAATCTGGCCCTGGATTCAGATATTCTCAAGGCTTTTAGAACTGCTAGTTGTGTATTTAAAGGAGTATTCAACTCCTGTTCACTAAATTGGATTGTGGTAATAATGTGATAAATACAGCATCACAATCATCTATATCATCCGATGTTCTCACCTTGTACCAAATAGATTGTTGTGAGCTGCATGAAAAAAGAGAGTAAATTATAACTTAGATCCTCAATATAAAGTGGATATTATAATAAACGTATGTAACTATACAGCAGAATTAATAAACAGCAATTAACGAGTTATTAATGCCAGAGCAACAGAACCCGGAGGAGGAGAGAGTAAGCAAAGAAAGAAATATTAAGCTGGAATGTATGTGATGGCAGAGAGGAGCCTGGGCTGAATGATGCATTTAGGTTGGAGAGGATGGAAAGCAGCAATCAGAGCAACAAAAGAGTAAAGTGTAGGAGGGAGATATTAGTAAAATGAGCTGAAGAGTTGATGAGAAATTGCCGGCGGCCGAGGCTCAGGATTACAGAGGGAAGCATAATTAACGCAGGGAAGAGTAAATACTGAGAAGCCTGAATGAAACACTAGAAATACAATAAAGATGCAGTATATATGTTTCTTATAACATAAAAGCACTCACATATTAATAGATAAAATGTGGTGATTAAAGGGAAAGCTTATCTGCAGACCAACTTTTAGTATGTAGGGATGGGCGAATTTGACCCCTTTGCCAAAAATTCACCGCCGGCAAAATGTTACTGACGGGCATTAAAGTCTATGGGCATCCAAAAATATTTGTTGCATGGCGAATTTTTTTTTTTGATGTGCGTCTTTTTTTTTTGACGCACAATGCAATACAAGTCTATGGGTGCCATTTTTGCGGCGAAACAAGGCGAAAAAATTTTCCCATCCCTATGTATGATAAAAATATATAAAATAATAGACTGAAGAGTCAGGGGCTGAGACACTTGTAGATTCAGGCCCTGTCCTAAAGCCCAATGCAAACCAGTTCGGGTGATAATGGATAAGATGACTCAGTCATTCTTGACTATAAAACTTCACTTTTAAAACTATAAATCTTCACTAGTGTAAACACTTGGTGGTTATAATAGCTCAACTGAATGAACTGTATATGATAAAAATTTACAAACATAACCCAAACATCCTTTCAGAATGAAAGGCTGCAGACCAATCGCAATACAACTATCTACACCTAAAGCTTTGAAGGCCAACTGCCATTTGAGACACCCCTACAAGAAAAAAGAAGAACAGAATCCTACAGAGAATAAAATTATCTTACATTTCTAATTCTTTTCAAATCTGTATACAAGGGGCAGGGTGCCAAATACAAAAAATGCTTTTTGCACCCTGCCCTGCACTGAGCACCGAGCACCCTAGGTAAACATCTTTGCACTTGTGTTCCACAGCCCTGTGTTCATTAGGGGTAGGCTTGGGGTGTTACGTGGGTATCCCCTTAGATGCCCTCTGGCTTGTAGGAGCCACAGCTCAGGCAAGATCAAGAGGGGGCCCTATGGAGGACACCCTAGAAGTCCACTCCAGTCCTACCTGCTGGGTTCCTGTTCACCAAACTGCTTTACAATTGTAAGAGCCAGAGCTGAATCGTAATGGAGCATTCACTGTGGCCAAATTTCCATCCAGCACGGAGAAAAATCAATTCGAACCAAGCTCCGCTCTTTCTGTCTAATAAATCCTACTAATCATGATATCATTAATTTGCATCTAACAAGTGGCTTAATGTACACTTAATTAATTGGCAGTAGCTATTGAAACACATTTGCACTAAATGTTGCCTATATGTTTATTTAATGAACTTTGAGAGTGTGTGATATAATACAGACTAGTTTGGACCAATTTAGGAAGAAATTATGATTGCAGCGTGTAATGTAACCAGGATATTGGATAAAGGAGCATTTTATATTAAAGTGGATGCTCCATCTGACTTTATGTGTGATATAGACAATGGAACGCTAAAGCAACTGCAGTGTGTTCTTATTTTTTATTCTTTATAGTTTTATAAATCACTATTAGGTTCCTATATGGAGGGAAAATTTTTTTATCCAAAAAGAAATAAATTCCCCAGCGTGTAGCTGGACACTTGACTTTAACTATAGCAATGGAACTGAGGGTGACAGAGGGCACCTCTTGTTTTCAAATCCAATCAACGCATGCGCATTATAGGCTTTGTACATGTACCAATCGAGAAGGGAAGGAGGTGACCGTCCAGTGGTGCCAAGGGCAGTGCCTCCTGCTGATACATGCTTCCCAACAGCTGTCATCTGTAAAATGGGCACCCGAGATTAATGATGAGCGAATGGTTCCCTTTGCGAAACTGTGAAAAAATTTGTGAAATGCATTGAAGTCAATGGGCGTAAAAAATTTTGTACGGGCAACATTTTCTCTCGCACCAAATGCATTAAAGTCAATACCTTTGTGTCAACTTTTTTTGTTGCTGCAACTTGTTTGTCCAAATGGTCTTTTTTTTTTTGGACGAAACAATTTGGAAGTTCGATACGATTCCATGGCTGCCGAAAAATCCCACTCATCACTACCTAGGACCCACTGACCAAGTCAGCAGTCTCCCCTTCAGTTCAGCCCTACCCCAAGGCAACAGGGGGACCTTAATTATCTACTAGTGTGAATGAGGCTCTAGTCACAAAGGCGCTATGGACCCCTGTAATTTGCACTTAAAGACATAAAGCATTTTTGTGCAAATCCCCTTAATATTGTAAATAATAATACATAATACATGTGTCACCACTAATTCTGGGCAAAAAATGATCACTAACTTTGAAATTGTCCCCTTCATTGGTGCTCCTGATAGATCTGGTATGGCCCCTAGCTATATCTATATTCAAATGGGGGAAGTCCTTGTCAGAAACACAGTACTGGGGATAGTCAAACACAGCCTTGTATTGACACAAGCAGGGACAGGCTTCAGTTCCCTCTCAGGTCTGTCTCATTGCTGATTGGTTCCTATTCTACAGTGCAGTGTGCCGAGTGCTGCTGACTCACTAGCAATGCCTGGCAAGTGGAAGAGATGGGAGGGATTAGTAACGTTTTTGGAAAAGGAGTGTAATGCACTGGCCAATGACGGACTGGGGGGGTCCATGTCCCCACTCCACCACAACCCCTCTACCCCCACCAGCGTGTGCCTCTTCTCTCTGCTCTTCACTATTGGGGCAGGGGGGAGGTAAGGGAGGGCACTAGTTAGTTATAATTAGTGTTGCCAGGGGCAGCAGGTCAGGGCCCACCATTAATAATAGGCAAATTTATTCACCAGGCAAGAATTCACTGCAATATTTGTGCTTTTTGCCGTGGAAGAATAAATTTGCAAATGCGCAGTGAATTTTTTAAAAAAAAGGTTTTTCAACGCCAGTGAATTGTCGCCAGCATCAAAAACTTTGTTTTGCAAATTTTATGCCAGTTTCGCAAATTTCGTGGAAAATTCGAGAAAATCGTGGTGAAAACGGGACAAATTCCCCTATCATTACCCACCGTGTTTTTTTCCAGTGTCCTGCCAGCACAATGTGACACTTTCATGTTTTTTATACAATATGATACATGATAATAACCTAAAGAATTATGTTATTAAATTATAAGTGCGAGAATCCCCTGGCATCTGAAGGGCAGCCAGTTCTGGTTCATATATAGGGGCCAACATAGGCTTCTCTGCCCCCATAATCACCCAGAACAGCCCTGTCTTCAGAATCATCAGTTCCCTCTGCAGAATCAAGGAGCAGCCGTGAGAAACAGCATCTATGAGACCCAGTTACATGCATTGCTGAAAGCAACAATTCACAGCCATTCTGACATAGCGTTTGAACCTTTCTGTAGCTCTAAATGAGAACAGAAGAAATCCAGAGGCAAGGCCTCCATCACAGGGAGAAATAAAAGTCAAGTTTTCAGTGTGTAGGTGAAGAGAACAAGAGACTACATGACTGACGTGCAAGCTCCAGGGCAGCAGAGGACATCACAAAATGCTAGGGAAGGAGGGCTCTGGATTTCCAGTAAATGTCAGCATTTCTGCAATAGCCTGAAACGTCTCCCTGGGAAAGTGTAGTTTCTTTTTTATATCATTAAAGGGAGCCATTAAGCGCCTTCTTTGTAGGGTATAAAGGTATATTCCTATCTCAACATTTAGCACTGGATCAATGTAATAAATGATCTGTTTAGATGCCAAGAAAGATAATATTTTTGCACTCTGTGATCATTGAGAGGGGCAAGTCCTTGCACTCCAAAATGGACCTGTGCTTTACTGTCATTTAGACAAACAAGTTATTAATTGCTTCCGCTGCACTTCTGCTGTTTCTTTAAAGGGGTGCAAGATATGCCCCAAATGCAAGTATGACCACTAAGATACACCATTTGTAAATTGTTAATAAAACAACTTCTTAGTACAACGTAACCTCATTGAATGCATTGATAGAAATTATTTTCTTAAAGCCAATACCCAATCCCAGAAACATCTGGGTCTTTGTTACACTCAGGACTCCGAGTTGTAAAAGGGAATAACCTACACAAGGAATATCCAACAGATGACCTTCATTCATAGGTGACTCTTGGGATTGTAACTCAACAAGAATTTGCAGGTAATACAGGTTTAAACACTTCAGAATAAAATAGATTGTAATTTAACCATTGGATTTCTGTCCAAGACAAGTGGACCCCCATCTCCGAGGTTGGGGAGCCCTGGGAAAATTCTTTCTAGAATTTCCTTTTTGAGAAAAACTGGATCAGTGCAAAGCCTGAAGCAATTCATTTGCAAGGACTTTGCAAATGATTAAACATCAAGCATGCCCCTTTTATCATAAACATACACTCACAAAAAAGCAAATATCAACAAATGTATGAAAAGTAAAGTAGAAATTAACAAACTGCACTAGAAAAGACATTAGGAAGAAACCAGGAAGAAAAACCGACCATCTTAAAAGGATTCAATCAAACTCTTAGAATATCCATGGCATAAATACAAACTATAATATTACAGGAATGGGATCCGTTATCTAGAAACCCGTTATCCAGAAAGCTACGAATTATAGAAAGGCCCATAGACTCCATTTTACCCTAATAATACAGATTTTTTCGAAAATCTCTGTAATAGAAAAACAGTAATTTGTACTTGATCCAGACTAAGATATAATTAATCCAGCCTATTGGGTTTATTTAATATTTACAGCCTTAAGGTACGAAGATCCAAATTATGCCAGACTGTTTGCAGGTAATGTTTCCTATAGAGTTTCATGATCAAGAGAGATCATATTGATCTTCAGTTTCCTGATTGCAATTTCTGATCATTACGTGAATGGGAAGCCATTAAACAAAATGGACATGGAGGAAAGAACAAGCTCTCCCTTCATCCTCCCTTACCAAATGCCTCTGTGAATGGTAGAAAGAAAAGAATGTTCGATTAAACGTTAGAGCAAAGCTAAAGTGAGAATGGATTGTGAGTCCATCAGGAAAAGCAATGAACAATAACTCAGATAACAGGCTCTGGCTGTGAATAATGGGCTTTTTGTCATTGCTCAAATCTTTCAACTCACAACTGGGGCTTTAGGGACTAAAATCAATATAATAAATCTACAGCTCATCTTCATTCTACAGAACAAGAAGATAAGTAAGGGTCAATACTATGTGGAGTATTAGTCCTCATGTTGTAATCTATACCATTATATATATTTGGCAAAATGACTGAATGAATCATTGAATCCTGGCCTATGAGACCCAGGCTGTTTAATACTGGTAATATATCCATATGATACAAATGCTTTTGGGAGCCATAGGGGTGAGCTGTTCACTGTTTTGCTCCCTGCATATAGCAGGGCCCTGCAGAGAAGTAGTTAGCAGGAAGAGTCAGGGAAATTTGAGCTATGAATTAACAAAATAAAATAGCATAAATAGTAGGGAGAGATGGTCCCTATAGTAACAGTGGGATAATAGTTTCTGGGAAGGGACTGTGGCTGTGGGTAGCAGGTATAGTAGGGAGAGATGGTGCCTATAGTAACAGTGGGATAATAGTCTCTGGGAAGGGAGTGTGACTGTGGGATAGCAGGTATAGTAGGGAGAGATGGTGCCTATAGTAACAGTGGATAATAGTCTCTGGGAAGGGAGTGTGACTGTGGGATAGCAGGTATAGTAGGGAGAGATGGGGACTATAGTAACAGTGGGATAATAGTCTCTAGGAAGGGCCTGTGGCTGTGTGATAGCAGGTATTGTAGGGAGAGATGGTGCCTGTAGTAGCAGTGGGATAATAGTTTCTGGGAAGGGACTATGACTGTGGGATAGCAGGTATAGGTGGTACAGTAGGGAGATATGGTGCCTATAGTAACAGTGGGATAAAAGTCTCTGGGAAGAGACTGTGGCTGTTAGACAGCAGGTATAGTAGGGAGAGATGGTGCCTATAGTAACAGTGGGATAATAATCTCTGGGAAGGGAGTGTGACTGTGGGATAGCAGGTATAGTAGGGAGAGATGGTGCCTATAGTAACAGTGGGATAATAGTCTCTGGGAAGGGAGTGTGACTGTGGGATAGCAGGTATAGTAGGGAGAGATGGTGCCTATAGTAACAGTGGGTATAATAGTCTCTGGGAAGGGAGTGTGACTGTGGGATAGCAGGTATAGTCGGGAGAGATGGTGCCTATAGTAACAGTGGGATAATAGTTTCTGTGAAGGGAGTGTGACTGTGGGATAGCAGGTATAGTAGGGAGAGATGAAGCCTATAGTAACATTGGGATAATAGTTTCTGTGAAGGGTCTGTGGCTGAAGGATAGCAGGTATACAGTTTTAATGGAATAACAGTGGGGAATATGATAACAGGTTTTGGGAAATACTATACATATGTCATAACAGGTATAGTATATTAAGGTGGGATGTGGACAGTAAGACTACAGATGTATTATCTGACCTGTAAAGTTGTTATTGAAATTCATCACTCAGCACCTTCAGGCACCCTTCAACTGTTGTAGATGCTGGTAAGTCTTTGGTTGGACAGTCATGTTACATAAAAGATGGAGTCTGAAAATAATTTTTTGTACTGGGTCCTAAAATATATGAAATCCAAACAGTATCTGGCTGCAGGGGGTTAATATGACTCTGAGATTCTGCAGTATTAAAAAACAAGACAAAAGAATATGTTTTGTTGCCTATAGGAAGCTGGTGAATAATGGAAGTGACATCTTATATACACGCGACACCCCTTCTTTTCCATGCCTGACATTTGAATCTACCTGAAGGGCCTTGTGTTACTTGGGTTGGGCTTATGAGCGGAATGCCACGTTCTTCTGCCGTCACCTCATATAACAAGATGTTTCCAGGGTGAACTTTAAAAGGGACGGCAGATGGGGTAGATGACGTTCCAGTGGAATATGGCAATTCTCTCCTTTTGGAGTCTAGAAACCTAAGCTCTGGTTCTAGAATAACATAAAAAACACAATTCCATACTTTACTGGCTTTCTTATACCTCTTTAAATTCTACTTATTCAATTTTGGGCAGTAGTTAAAAATAAAAAGATTAACGACATATAGGGATGGAAAGGTTGATCCAGTCAGCTCATTTCCAAGATATTAATAAGCTTGACTTTATTTAAAGGTTGAAATATTGTAATGTATAATAGTGCCGTGTCCATACCAGCTGCATTTTAATCCCTTGCAGTTCTGGCTGAAAGCTAGAGGTTGTTAAAATGAAGAAACATAATATGATTTCAGATAGTAATTTACTGCCTCATCTGCACTGCCCATTCCCTAACTGAATAAAGATAAGAAGTTACTGCTATGTGCTCAGGTGAGGCCGGTGTCCGTTAATTTAGGAACAGAATAGGGAGGTACTAACTGTACCTTGAGGTAAAAGAGTATTATTTCAAGGAGTAACATTTCACAGATAATGTGTGTGGGCTGGTTAATCAGAGGTTTTATTACACTATAAACACTGACCACCTTACTCCTAGTTAGATGGACATAGACCACCTCAATCCTGTTTAAATAGATATAGACCACCCTATTCTTGGTTGGATGGACCTAGACCCTCTAAAACTACAAATTGGAGCACAGGACTCAACATCTTAAGCACTTACCACGTAGATCAGGTTGTCTAAGTGTACTGGCCCCAGATCCCCATTTTAGGGGAGCAGATAATCCAATAGCAGAAAACAGCGGGCATCCAGGCACTCACGAAACTCAACAAGGACCAACAAAAATAGTATAGACCTTACCTTTATTCAGGGGAGTATATGGGCAGTATAGATCAGCACACCAGGACACAAGATCTACAGGCAGGGCAAGTCATTAGTTAACGCTGTACTCTACCCAGCCAGTAGACCTAAATTCCCTTCCAGCACCAGGGATCGCCTTCTATACCTTAGGTCTTTTCAAGAGTTTCAAACCTCCTATTCATTTCAACAGCATGCTGGGCTTCTGAACACTGCCAACATCACCGACATGGATAATATTCCAGGGCCTCTTTAAAGGGATACTGTCATGGGAAAAAAAGAATTTCAAAACGAATCAGTTAATAGTGCTGCTCCAGCAGAATTCTGCACTGAAATCCATTTCTCAAAAGAGCAAACAGATTTTTTTATATTCAATTTTGAAATCTGACATGGGGCTAGACATATTGTCAATTTCCCAGCTGCCCCTGGTCATGTGACTTGTGCCTGCACTTTAGGAGAAAAATGCTTTCTGGCAGGCTGCTGTTTTTCCTTCTCAATGTAACTGAATGTGTCTCATTGGGTTTTTACTATTGAGTGTTGTTCTTAGATCTACCAGGCAGCTGTTATCTTGTGTCAGGGAGCTGCTATCTGGTTACCTTCCCATTGTTCTTTTGTTTGGCTGCTGGGGGGGAAAAGGAAGGGGGGTGATATTACTCCAACTTGCAGTACAGTAGTAAAGAGTGATTGAAGTTTATCAGAGCACAAGTCACATGACTTGGGGCAGCTGGGAAATTGACAATATGTCTAGCCCCATGTCAGATTTCAAAATTGAATAAAAAAATCTGTTTGCTCTTTTGAGAAATGGATTTCAGTGCAGCATTCTGCTGGAGCAGCACTATTAACTGATTCATTATGAAAAACATTTTTTTCCCATGACAGTATCCCTTTAAGAAGGGAATAATTTTTAAATAAATCTTCTTAGAAACCCACGAATGATGTCTCCTCTAATTCCTAGAACATAGTTATGGCAACTCTGTAATTTTTGAAGCTACATGGACCAGTGGGTGAAAGGAACTAAGCAAGACAGACAGATAGGAAGGAATGGAAGTGAAAATATAAAGTAGGATAGAAAAGGGAGCATATGGTAGGCATTCAGTACAGGCCCCTTTGCACCTTGAACACCTGTGCTCTATGTCTTGTACCAGAGTTTTAACCCAGTGCTGAGAGCAGATGCAGTTGAAGGTGGAAGTGCAAAGGGTCAGACATGGTCACTAGGTACAAGGAAATATCCTAGTGGGCCCTGGTTTTGGTGGGCCTTCAACTGGTACAGCAGTATCTTCATAGTGTCCCTGCACCGCTGCTTTTTTTTAGTGTTTGGGTGGGGTATGGGGAGAGCAGGGTCCTTCAGAATACTGGTGAACATGAGTGGTTAAGATGCATTGGAAGTGATAAATTAGCTTATTTACAGCGCAGAAGTTATCATAAGTCCATCAATATCCTATTTTAAGTGCACTTGAAACTAATATAAATAGCCCAGATATTATTAATGTAAAAGTTCTAATGAATTACTTTTTGCTTCTTGACAATGACCCTAAACGCTTGCTAGACAAAACCAGTGCTACATGGTCTATCTTTCATGGCACTTCCATTTCTCCTGAACATCTGATCTCATCTTTGAGGGCTTATAATAATTTAATTGGTACCGAAATTTGGAGGGAACAGCATTTCCACCTCATACATTAGGCTTATGAGACTTTTATATGCTGCTTAAATATTAGCCATATTAATAACATTTTCCCTAAATGTAATTATCTTTATCCAGACACTTTTCTTTTTCTATGGACATGTCCCTTGATTAGTTCCTTATGGCAAGAAATTGAAAGGATGATTTCCTCGTCTCTAAACATCTCCTCAAAGCTTAATCCATTAATATGTCTATTAAGTCTTCCTAACAATATTATGAAATGTTTTCAATTCTTGGGGACAAAATAGAAACCTAATCCAATTGAATTTCTTCAAATAATATTTGTGGCTGTGAGAAGATCAATATATAAATATTGGATCAATCATCTTAAACCGAAATAATCAGATTTTGCATTTATGTACCTCTATGATCTGTGCTCTTTGGAGAGTATTAAATTTAGATTTAGTACGGAGAAGAATATATGATAAGATGTTAGAATTCTTTGGCTTATTGAACAATAAGGAAAGAGATAATATTACTTGTTTGAGTTTTAAATATTATGTTTGAGAGTAAGTTTGAAAGTCAAGGCAATGGTCGTGCATATACAGTGTATGTCATGGGGAAGACAAATGAAAAACAAATATTCAAGCATGACATTGAAGCAAATGTATAGGAAAGGAAAATACAAGAGGAGTACAATAAAGATAAGTTAGAAGCTAATAGATATTCATTTAGAGAAAGAGAAGAAGGGTGGGTGGGACAGTACTTTAATGTACATGAGAAAACCTGGGAATAACAGCACAGAATGTAAAATTAATGGGAATGGTGGGTGGAACTGAAAAAAATGGTAAAAGTTAGGAACAAACTAAGAAAGAAATGCAGAAAGGTTGGCCTGTATGGGGCTAATGCACGGCTCTACATCTGTTTTCTGAAATTATTGTAGGGAATTAATATAATTCTCCAAATCCATTTTCTGCAGTGATTTTACTGGCATGTCTGGGTTATGCTGTGCTTATTATGGCTAAAGAGAGAGTAACATGATGGGGGCACATAGTAAAGAGGACATGGCGTAATAATTCCCTTCAGGTGCCTCCTCTACTTGTCACAGGGGCGTAACTATAGAGGAAGCAGACCCTGCGGCTGCAGGGGGGCCCAGGAGGTATAGGGGGCCCCACGAGGCCCTAATTCATATACAATTTCAATAAATATTGGAGAAACAAGTCAACCTCTAAACATTTTGGGACCCTGAAAAATAATTTGCTGTGGGGCCCAGTAATATCTAGTTACGCCACTGACTTGTCACAGGCAGTGCAGCCTCACACAGCAACCAAGTAGGCTTATATCCGTATGTGGGGGGGAGGACTTGGAATCAGGTCCTCCAGTGGACCCAAGGTACCCCTGTCCCACTCCTTTCTTCCACAAATACTTACTGCCAGGGATTACCTAGGGCTTCAACAATACATGAACATGTACCCGAAACTCTATTACAAAAATTGTACAGGTAAAGGATTTATTATTTAGAGTTTCCATAATTTTAATACCATACCTTAAATTTGCTAAAAAATTATTTAAAAATGTAGAGGGTTATTTATCAAAGGTCGAATTTTAGAGTTTTTTTAAAACTCAAATGAACTCACAAAAAAACCACCAATGGAACAAACTCGGTTCAGCAAGTTCGGGGTAAGAACTCAAATTAATCAAGTTTTTGGCAAAAAAAACCCCCCAAATTGCTCGAATTGTTTGATTTTTCGGGCAAAACCCTCTGAAAAAAACTCAAACATCATGAAGAATATTAACATCTTTAAATGGTACAAGGGAATGTTTTTATTAGTGAAAACTTAGCAATTTACAGTAAATCTACAGTACGAATCAAGCCTTAATAGAGAGAGTATAAAAAGAAAACTCACATATTACCCAGTACCCACCATACCCACCATCAGGTCCGAGGTTCGAGGTATTTCCAGGGTCGGGGTATAATAAATCTCAAAAAAAAAAATAACCTAAAATTTTAGTGGAAAACACAACTCAATCCTCAATAAATCTGCCCCTAAATTATGCCAGTAGGATTTTTTTGCTGCCAAACATTATTAAAGAAAAAAAAATAATGTTTTAAAAAATAAAAATTATTTGCATATACAAATCAGGGGTAGGAAGGGTGAATTTAAGGATTCAGATTTGGATTCTACCAATTTCTGGCCAAATACCAAACCGAATATTGGATTTGGATAGCCTTCCCATAATTGGGAGCATTCTGGATTACAGGTTTCCAGATAATGGTTTCCATACCTGTAACATAAAAGAAAGACCCATATTATAAAACAGGTTCCAGGGGCCGAATCCAATTGCTGTAACTACCAGGGATGTGTGTGTGTGTGGGGGGGGGGGGTTGCAAAGGGGCCCTGATCTACTTTGGGTTGCAAAAAAGGTAAAAAGTAGGTGTGGGAGGGGGGGTGTGGATGCATGATTAGTCATGCCACTGCCAATTCATGTTCATAAGCAGTGGCGTAACTACCGGAGGAGCAGGGGGCACCCCCTTAGGGCCCCCCGGCAGCTCGCACGCCACTCTATTCTAGGGGAAATGCGGCCAGAAATGGGAAATGCGGCCGTAAATGTGTACGGAGGGGGCGGGCCCGGCTGCACGTCCCGCGCCAGGGCCCGTCCCCTCTAGTTACGTCTCTGTTCATAAGTAAGTGTGGTGTAGAGCAAAATAGAGACTATTCTAGTTCAGTTGTAATTCCCAGCATTCTCTGCTGTGTCATGGAAAGCCAAACACCATGGGAGTTATAATTCAGCTACTGGGTGATCAGATCAGGCTGGTTTAATAATAGAATTACCCACTGTAGTGCTCTTCGGGGATTGAAAAAGCGCCGGGCCAACCCAGCAAGGCGCCCAAGGCAGCCTGGCCGGGCATAGCACCCCACAGATGTGCATGCGTGCAAAAACCTGCATGTGCATGCAGGAAAACCTGCTTGCGCATGCACAAAGAAGCGGGCATGCGTGAAAAAGTTGCGTCTCGAAAGGAACAGCATGCACGTGTGCAAAAAGACCGGACTCACAGGCAACAGCGGCGAGCAGGGACCGGACTAGGGGGTAGGATAAGCAGAGAAGGTGCGTGCCTGGTGCTGCCCCCAGCTTTGCGCCTTAGGCTTACTCTGCCTACCGCCAGTTCTGGCACTGGAAATAATGCTTGTTTTATGACTGCTGGATGGAGGCAGGGGTGCTGCACCAATGAGGTGCCCCACTAGTTACCAGGGGCGGCAAAACTGCAGTTACTATTAACTTTAAGAGACAAATTTTCAGTTTTCAAACCGGAAATTTGGCTTTTCTGTAATTGCGTAATTGCGCTCTCTGCCCTAGCGTCCTGGACCCCTCCTTTGACTTCGTGGACCCCACCAACAACCCCCTCCGGAAGAAAAAGGTGCCCTGGATGGGTGTGCGTGGTTACTGTTGATAAATATCTAACATGAAGTGCACAGCGGCTGCTGGAAGAGGCTTCTCTAGGCAGGGCAGGCAAAGTTTTCATGCACTGCTGCTGTACAGACAGAACCTTGGTATTTACACTACGTGACCCAGAAACTTAAAGACAATCAGTGAATCAGCAAGCCATTACCCCCCAGGAGCATCACTAACACTGACAGTCAAATGAAGGTCTCTCTGACAGTCAACTAGCGCTGCAAGACTTAGCCGGCCATTACAGGGTTCAGCAATCGCTCCCCCCCAATGACAGGTTGTCCCTATATGATTAGAGCAATCATCTTGCCATGCGGGATAGCAGGGATTGCTGCAAAGCTGTGTAATATTGCAGGACTCACAGACGGATCAAGGAAGTCTCGAGGAATAAAATGTTGCATCCCCTACACATTATAACTATGACCTTGCCACTGGGCCTTCAGGCTGAAGTAAAGAATCCATTTATACTGTGTAAAAAAACAGCAATTCTATACAAATCCCCAAGCTTTTTAAATTGGATATAATGCTACATTTA
Source organism: Xenopus laevis (assembly GCF_017654675.1). Lineage (NCBI taxonomy): Eukaryota > Metazoa > Chordata > Amphibia > Anura > Pipidae > Xenopus > Xenopus laevis. Next base: position 132,231,557 of record NC_054377.1, on the reverse strand, counting down.
AAGGGGTGGTTCACCTTTAAAGGACCAGTTCCATCAATAAATTAAATTGTTTTAAAATAATAAAAATATAATGATAAATATAGTAATTATTCGAAAAAAATCTAGAGATTTTAGGGATATTTGTATTCTTTAGTGCTTCATTACAGCATTTACTGTACACTTTTTATATTCGTATCTTTTAATAAATTCCATGGCATTCATAGTTTTAGAGGAATAGAGTTTAATGGTTGTTTCAAAAACCTCTAAAACCACTAAAAGTTGACCTTTAATAAATAGGCCTCTATTCAGTGCTCGCTATTATGGGATGATCGACATTTACTGTAGGCAAGGGTGTAAAGAGAAAAAAATGCTCCATGTTTTTGACCTTTGAGTCCTACCTACCCTGCATGTACGAGGGTGAACCAGATAATAAGTGTGATATGTGAAAATGTTATCTTGTGGGTGACAAAAATGTGATTGACTGTAAAATGTTGTGTGTTAAAAAATGTTGGGTGTAATTTGAGTTTTAATTTAGTTTAGTTGTAATTTCTTCCCTAGACACTAGAGGCCACTGTAGGACACAGAAGGGCTATAAAAGGAGATGCCCCACCCAAGAGAAGCTGTCTTAATGGGAGGGCGTGGCCGAAGAAACATCAGCTGGTCGATGAGTGGAGACATCATTGAGAGATAGGAAAAAGATAGATAGTAAGAACTTAAGTAAAGCGAGCACTAGGTGCACAAGACAGTGAGGTTAATTAGTAAAGGCAGCAGTGGCCCCATCAAGGAGTAAAGTGGAATTAGTTTCCTACGGGCACTCCGTAAGTAAGGGAATCAGTGATAGTTTAGGACAAGGTAGGAAGGACACCAAGGCTTCAGGCCAGGACTTGGATGGAAAAGGTCCTAACTTGGAAGAGTGAAGGGGTATCACCCAAAGGTATTGGGCCACTTTTGGAGAGTGGGGGTATACGGGTGGATGCATATACATGACCACTAGCAGTTAGGCGGGATCAAAGGTCTTTAAAGGAAAGGTGTGCATATTAATTGAAGACTGATTTCCCTGCAACATCTGTAATTGACTGCATGAAAAGAAAAGCATGTACTGGATTGAGTAAAGTATTTTACTGGCCTAACAGGCAGCAATGTAGCTAACAAAAGCCCTCGGCCCGCCCTCAATCCGCTCAAAATTTTGCTTTTTGCTGCCTTCTGACGAATTGCATATTGTGGCTCCACCCCTTTATGGCAAGACCAGCCCTTTTTACATCACAACCCGCCCCTTTGTTCCTGCCCCCACCACCAGCCGCTGGAAATTTTATTAAAAGGTGAAAACCCTACCTGACCTATGGAAGGCAGTAAAGAATGGGCTGCCATGTGCAGGGCCGGATTTACACAGTTGGCGACCCTAGGCCCGTTGTCATTCGCCGCCCCATACCTTTCCTTTTATTTGCTCAAATTTTCATCATCGGGACAGGAGCAATGGGGATTGGCGCAAGGGAAATTTAAAAAAACTATCGTATCTCCTGCGCATCCCCAGCATTTCTGAACCAATGTGGGTGTGGTTGGGCTTCATGCCATCCCCTAAAATCCTGCCAACCTAGACCCGGGCCTTGGTGGCCTCTCCACAAATCTGGGCCTGGCCATGTGCCCCCAGCATTGTGCCTTTTTGGGGGGTTTATTGTGTTTTTTTCTATGTGACAGCAAGGTGCAAGTGCAGCCAGAGCCCAGACTTAAATGGTCTTGCACTTGCATACAAGTTCTTAGTGAATGACTCCAATTACTGATCGAATAACCAGGTATTGCTTGCCCCCCTAAAGTATAAGCTCATTGCACTCCTCCCCCTTTCAGCAAAATTATTTTCTCTATGCTCTTTGCCTTTGCCTAAAATATTTATTCTTTATCTACTTACATTTAGACTGTAAGCCCTATGGGGTAGGGTCCTCTAGCCTTTAGTTTCCTTGACACTGAGCAGTTAATCTGTATTGTAATTATATTTTTCATATTTATGTGAATTGTATTTCTAATAATGCACTTATTGTTACTTTTTATTCCAATGAACCCTTGTTTGTTACTACTAATTTATTGTTTTGTTGTACAGTGCTTTGCCCTCAAGGAGCGCTTTACAATAAAAAATATACATACATACATACATACATACTTTGCTTTGCATGAATGAATGTAGCTTTTTTGAGTCACTACTGGTAAACTTGAGCTGCCTAAAGGGTTGGCACTTTTCAGAATGAATTTACCATCCAGCAGGGGTAACAAAGGGGTCTGTGATGTCAAAGAGGCAGAATGATGTTGAAAGTGGACGGGGCCTTGATATTACAGCCACCTCAAAAGGATCATGGAAGAGAAAAGGGAAGCAAAAGGGTAAGTTTCCAGTAGCTTGAGTAGGTGCAGGCCAGGGGTGGTAAATCTGTGATACCGGCCCCAGCCTAGTTGCTAAAATACTGGTCAGATGGCAACACTAGCTACCTAAAGGCTAAAGCTGGCCACAGATGCAAAGATACGATCGTACGAATCAATGTACAATCAGACTTCCCCATCTCCCGACCTGCCACTAACCATTCCGATCAGATAAAGTACAAAAGAACAGATCAGCCAATGTTGTGCCCCTGACAGCAATCGTACGATAGTTGTGTCCGATCAAACTAGTGACAGTCTCCCTCTGAAAATCGTACGATCGGCAATACATGCAGAGAGATTACCCTCAGCCGACAGAAAACTTTTAACCTGTCTGATCGACCAAACAACCAATCTCCGCCGGACGAAAAATGTCGGGACTCTCAACACACACTCCTCGATTCTTACGATCAGATCTTTGCGTCTATGGCCAGCTTAAGATCTCTAACTTTATGGACAAGGAGGCTGTAGGGTTCCCCTTTGTGTGTTTTACCCACCACCCAACTCCAGAACCCAGCATTCAAATGATTCCTTTTGTTTCAGGTATGGGATCTCTTATCTGCAAACCCAACATCCAGAAATTACAAGAAGTCCATTTCCCATAGATTTAATTTTAAGCAAATAATTAAAGATTAAAAATAATTCAGTTTTCTTTTAAATTATTTCCCCTTTCTCTCTAATAATAAAACAGCACCTTGTACTTGATGCTAATTGGGATGAGGGAATTTTTTTCGCCGACTTTCGCTGCAGAAATGATGCCCATGTCGCACTTCAAAAAAACATTTTCACCCATAGACGTTAATGCATTTCAGCAAATTTTTGTCGTCGGCCAATTTTTGACGAAGCGAAATGGGTCAAATTCGCCCATCCCTAGATGCCAACTATAATATTATTAATCCATATGGGTGGCTTTATTTCATGTTTATATATTTTCTTAGTAGACTAGAGGTATTGAGATCAGAAAATTATGCAAAGATATCTGGAAAACCCTATGTCAGGTCACATACCTGTATTAAACTTTACAGAGATTATACATCCAGTGGAGCTTCCAATCCAAGTTCCCAGATGCCAGTGAACCTGCCTGTATGTTTTGGAGCGTGGGAGGAAACTGGAGTACCTGGAGTACTACTTCTAAGCACTATTCTGTAAACTCTATAGATATTAGAGCCATACAAAAACAGGGAGAACATACATGAATGTTCAGCTCTTCCACTTCTAAGCACCATTTTGTAAACACTACAGACAAGGACTGTACATGTACAGCTGTTTATTGTATATTTTTCAGCTATGCACATTATTCCTGCAACAGAGCTCCATTTACATACAGCAGCAAGGTAAGCAAAGCATCTTTCAGCATTATAATTGCTCTGAATACACAAACCTTGTTTTTTTTTCCAGCCCTCTTCATGCTTCATCATTTGCAAAATAATGATATTTCTCCAGTCATACAATGTGTTAGCCCTGGGGGCTCAGAGAAGAGATGCAGAACCATGACACCTATCACTTTATTCGAGGCACTGGAGCCAGACAGATGCAAAGGAAGGCTGATGTGGAATACAGAGAATTGTTTTCTAATGTTGAGTCCTGTCTGAATTGTGTATGTCCTATATAGACGACCTTATCTAGCCTGATCCTGTTCTGTCTGTTTCAATGTTAAACAGGTGCTGAAAAGGTGACATTTGTTTTTAAACACTTTATTTCATTTTTGTACTGAGCAAAAGCTGGATGACTGTAGCTTTAACAAAATACTTCATTCTATAGAGCCAATGGTCAAGATTTAGCAGGAGCCAATTAACCTGTATGTTTTTAGAGTGTTATAATATCCAAACTATCTCCTTGCAGATAATGCCCAAGCCAGAATCTACTGTAACTCTAAACCCAAGAAATGCAAAGCAGATGTTACCCTTTGAGCCACCATATGCATTGCTTTCAGATTGCAGGCCTAGACTCTTTGCATTAGGTGGCTATGCTGGATATCTGTATGGGAAAATGTCTGGTGAGAATCCTGAAAAAATCGAAAGAACACTGAAGAATCAAAATACTAATCAACAATAAAGAATGTAATTGATTAGCGGGGGGGGGGGATAAAAGCGTGCATGACTTCTGATGTGTCAGTTTGAAGCCATACTTTGTCCCTATTCTAAGCCAGTAAGTGGATGGCACAGTTCAGCACCCAGACCCAGAGTATGCATAGGTGGCTCTGCTGGGTATATATGAAGAGAAGATGCTGGGGGGAGGGGTGGGTCCCTTTGTGTACACCCCTGGCTGTTATAATTATATATTTGTTTTATTTTTATAAACACGTAGGGATGTGAAAATCTTAGACACCCTTACACTTTATAGACAGGCACATCCCTAGTAATATGGACACCTCAGTGGGTCCTTATGGGGACCTTGTGCTTATGTAACCCCTGCAGTTCACACAGTGTACACCAGATGGCACTGTGCCAGAGTATAAAAGGTTTAGGAACCATGTGCTCTGGGTCCATTGCTTTAGCCCAACCAAGCAGGCTGGAAGGGAATGGGTAGTGCTGACCCTAGGTGCCTTGGCCCTAGTAATTCGATAGCTATACTCGTTTATAGATCACTCTAGGAGTGATAGAGAGGTTATTTAGTTGAGCAGCTCAAGGCTCTACCGATGAGATTAGAGGGATTAAGATCCCAGGGTATTACTGACCCAGAGTAAGGAACCAAGTGTTGAGATAGGGATGTCAGGAGTTCCCCTAGTCTGCCACTGGAAGATATCCTGAAAACTGGGCAATACCCATCACATGGGGATTCAGCCTATACGTGCTGTGAGTATATGCTTCCTTTATGCTGCTGTGTATGTTCTATACTCCATTGTGGATCAATGTGCTAAATGATCTCTGTGCTATTGTTCAATAAATACTGTTCTATGTTCAACTGTTAAAGAACTACTGGCGCCCATCATTGTGCTATCGCATCAGGTTACAGCTACACTACACCCTTGCCTCCACCCCACTGCGAGGGCTTACCCCTGAGAAAGAGAGCTCATCGGTGGTCTCAGCCCACCAAGGAAAGTAGCTTAAATGGCCCTAGCACAAGTCAGTTTACTATAGCGCTACAAACATAATATGGGCCCTAGCCTCCATGAATTTGACCAGGTCAAATTGATGGTGTACAAAATGGGTTAGTTGAGATGGGGGGTGGTAGAACTTGACTGGTCAGCACCCTGAGCTCAACCCATCTGAACACGGGTGGGATCACAACTGTGAGCCAAGCCTGAACCCCAACATCAGTGGACTACCACACTAATGGTCTTGTGGCTAAATGGAATCAAATCCAGTGGAAGCCTTCCCAGAATAGTAGAGGCTGTTATAGAAGCAAAAGAGAGTTGCAACTTCATATTAAGACTATTGGTTGTACAGACAGGTGTGCAGATACTTTTGGCCATATAGTCAGCGTCAGACTTATAGGGCGCTGTTTGTCCCAAATACATTCTGTATACAAAACAGAATTATATCTATTTTGTCATTCAAATCTAGCTTGACATGCACTAGTTAGTAACACTATTATGTATTATGTCCAAGTTTTTTTTTACATAATTCATTCTGTACTTTGCACATAAGTGCGTCCGTTACATGGAGGTTATACATTTGTGAGACAGATTGCTTGTTAAAATGTACAGAATGGAGTTCATTATATAATGACATCCTTTTATGCACTAACCAGATTTTGTTCTCATTCTTTAATAGAAATAAGTCTTTTGTATATTTTTTTATCTGTGTATGGTCACAATTACTTATATACCACGAGAGACATTAATTCTGTGTATTAGGGATAGTTTTGTATACAGAATGTATTTGGGACAAACGGCACCCCATACAGACTTTGCCAATGAGACAATGGGAAAAAACCAGGTGGACCCCCGGCCCTGCTGGTCTAGACCCAATACCTGCACAAAGTCTTTGGCGCGCCTCTCTGGAATAAGGTAATAATAATGAGCTGGAGGGGGGTTGCGGCTCAGGCAGGGAGGGCCAGAGGGGCTTTGCAACTGGGGTGGGGGACCCGGGGGGTGTGGTGGGGCCTGAGACCTGAAGACCCCCCAGTTTGATGCTAAATATTGTCCATGTGTATTTATTTTCTGTCACCATATGCTTAGTACACTTCAGTTTTATCAGTGATGTAATTACTGGGCCCTACAGCATTGTAGGGCCCAGTAATTACATCACTGATAAAACTGAAGTATACTAAGCATATGGTGACAGAAAATAAATATGGCACACTGCAGAGTGGACAGTGCTTGTTATTGTTTATATTGTCCAACTGAAACAAGAAGGCACTGAAACAGCAGAGTGTAATAATAATGGTTAGAATTTACTGCTTTTTTTTTATAAAATAATTTACAGTCACTTGTTTGCTAACAATGCGTACCCTGGGGGCGAACAGCTACATAAGTATAAAACTAATTTAATGAAATGTTTTGAAGACTATTTAATGTGCACTCACTTTATTCTGCTTCAACAGAGACTGGAGAAGGAGGAAGACCCGGGCTGATGGTGGTGAGGATCAGAGTAGGGAACAGGAGAGGTAGGGACAGACATAGGTTAAACAGAAAATCAATGGAGTGAAAGAAGAAAGCATAGAAGAAAGACACTTCAGGTAAAATATGCAATAATATGTCTTACATTTGTGTGATGTTATATGGTCAAATGTATCACTCACAACATTTTTAATGAGGAATTTCTCACAAAGGTTTCTTTTTTGTTTTATTATAATAAGCCCTACAAGCAGATAGCATTTAAATAACAAAGATGAGAACCCTACCCCTTCAAGCAGTGCTGAGCCTAAGGTTGAGGACTCCAAAGGCAAGTGCCCCCCCATACTCCTGCCCATTCATTTCCTCTTCAGTCCCACCCCCCTATGTATGCACATGATTCCTGAGCTGAATCCTCAACGGCCCAAAACTAGAGGAATTCAGGCAGAAATGATACGTGTCTAATAATGATGTGCCCAAAACCCAGGTTGACTACCAGTTGGGCGGGTTCAGGTTGGAATTTGTACAACCATTGTGGGTTAGGGTTGGGTGCTGGTCAGACTGGGGAAGTATACTCCTCCTCTGCTCCTCAAGATGGTCCAGAGGCTGCACAGGAGTAGCACAGAGAAAGAATACGTGGATATCGGTCACTGTGGGTCCAAGAATGGCAGCATTTTGCGAGTTAGTGTCGGGTGTGGGGATTGAGTTTTTTGAGTTAGGTCTGGACTGGTAGTTAAAATAGGCCTACAAGAATTCTAATTCTTTAATTATTATAGCCTATGCCATCTAGTGTGTATAAATGTGGCATAATGTATATATAAATGGTCAACCTTTTTAAATAAGAGAAATACATATGTTGAAGGGCATCTACAGACTAATATGTCCCTATTGAACTGTACGCAGATTGTGAAAATCCCTGTGCTGGTATAGTCTCTATGGTATGTTTTGTAGAGGCTGTAATCTTACTCTTGCGGTTGTTCATACTCAGACTACATCTTTATATTTCCATGTGTGACTTTTTTCTGCCAACCATATAAACAATGAGAGGGGGCAGTAGATGTGATCTATTTGGATTTTGCCAAAGCGTTTGATACTGTGCCCCACAAACAACTGCTTTCTAAACTAAGGTCTGTTGGGCTTAATTAAGTCGTTTGCACATGGATAGGAAACTGGCTACAGGATCGGGTACAGAGGGTGATTGTTAATGGGACATTCTCTACTTGGAGTAAGGTTCTTAGTGGGGTCCCCCAGGGCTCAGTATTGGGTCCACTTTTATTTAACTTGTTTAGGGCAGGGTATTGTAAGTAATTTATCAGTGTTTGCAGATGACACAAAATTATCCAGCCCAATTAATTCCATCCAGGATGTGGCATCCTTGCAATAGGATCTTGCCAAAATGGCAGCTAAGTGGCAAATGAGATTCAGTGTTGATAAATGTAAAGTCATGCACCTGGGATGTAAAAATATCCACTTATATCCTTAATGGGACTGCACTAGGCAAATCCATTATGGAAAAGGACCTTGGAGTCCTTGTAGATGATAAACTTGGCTGTAGCAAGCAATGCCAGTCAGCAGCATCAAGGGCAAATAAGGTCTTGAGCTGTATTAAAAGGGGCATTGATTCACAGGAGGAGGGGGTCATTCTTCCACTGTATAGAGCACTTGTAAGGCCCCATCTAGAATATGCCGTACAGTTTTGGTCTCCATCACTCAAACATGACATTATTGTATTAGAGAGGGTACAGAGAAGGGCGACTAAGCTGGTGAAAGGTATTGAAAATCTTAGCTATGAGGAAAGACTGACCAAATAAGGAATGTTAACGCTGGAGAAGAGGCGCTTAAGGGGTGATATGTTAACTATGTATAAATATATAAGAGGATCATATAATAATCTCTCTAATGCTTTATTTACCAGTAGGTCTTTCCAGCTGACACAAGGTCACCCATTCCTATTAGAAGAAAAGAGGTTCCGCCTAAATATTCAGAGGGGTTTTCTTTTCAGTGAGAGCTTTGAAGATGTGGAAATCTCTTCCCTGAATCACTGAATCTAATGTTTTCATTAGATAGGTAAAGTAAAATGAAGTTATAAAACCCTGTTTTTCCATGCCCAGCCATACTCACATCAAACGGCTTGCCTAAAATAGATCCAGCTGGTGTTTATTGTTAAACTGTCCAGTTGTTAGGCGGTGCCTATATGCCTTATTACATTTTGCACCATGTTTGGCAGATTGGCTGTTGATGTATGTATTTGAGCTGCTTAATCTCCCCTGCACATACCTCTCCAGGAGCACTAAAAATCGATTACTTTTTTCACTGGCAGCATTGGATTACCCCAGCCATTCTAATTTCTCGTCTCAGCCACATACTCCTATAGCAGCAAAGCTTCCTGTTTCTATCTGACACTGAGTAAGCAATCAATCCAGACAGTCAGGCACATCACAAATACTTTTCTCCTCCCTGTGATGGATGGACTCTGCAGCCAAAACATGTTCAGCTCGGCTCAGATAAATGGATCAGGGACCCCTGTGCTGAGTGCCAAAGCAAATAATTTCTTCCTTTATAGCCTTGATTAAATATCGGGTTCAAGTTGTGTTTGTGAGTCGCATGATTTGCTCCTGGGAACTCCGTCAGCAGCAAGTCCCCTTCACTGAGTTATAACCGACCATGGAAAAACATTTATGATTCAGAGATGACAGAATTAATTTGTCTGGTCCCTGAACTTCCAGTAAGAACTGAATACATTATAGTCACTCGCCCAGGTATATGTCCAAGTTATACACACGCCGTATGGACAATTTGAGACAATTTGGGGTGCAAGACTTACATCTGCTTGTAAATGTCATAGAAGCTTCATATTTGTCATTATGGGTAACATTAGTGGATTACGGGTATCCTATTACACACCCTTGAAGTGCGCACTATTAAGTCAATGGTTTGTATAAAATACAAAGTCCTTACACCTTAGGGCAACATGTTTAATGATGTTTGTGGCAAAGAAAACACAAGTACAAGAGCACCTGTATTAGTGATCAGTGAATTTTTTCACCATGAATGGTTTCGCCGATGGCAAAAACTTTATTGAAGCGTCGCCAAAAATTCACCACCCGGTCAGTTTTGTGCACAATGAAAAAGACGGGCGGTACATACAGATCCCGTGGTACACAAGAAATTTGCTTGCATCTTAGTATCCTCCCCTGTTCTTCAACATTAACCAATGGGATTTAAAGGGCACCTGTTGGGTAGAAATGTTATCCCAAACTAAAGGTGCAGGTTAATAGTGCCCGCATTTCGGTTGTGGATAACAGTAGTTATTTAAAAAAATGCCCCCTGCCAGCAATAGTCTACCTGCACCGGGAGCTCCCTCCAGCCATGTCCGGTCACTCGCATGTGCATAACGTGCATGTGATGTCACGCATGAAAGTGACCGGACATGGCTGCTCGCACCGGGAGCTCTCTCCTGGTGCGGATAGCCTAGCGCTGGCGGGGGATTTTTTCTTTATAAGAACTACTGTTATCCCCAATCGGAATGTGGGCTCTATTAGCTGCACCTTTGGTTGGGGATAACATTTTTACCCAACAGGTGCCCTTTAAGCAACTGGAATTTGAGTGCCCAGATATTATCTGTTGGTGGTCGGATTTATTAGTTGTGCCTGTGTTTCTAAGCTAGTAGTATTATAGAGTGTACTTTTTGCTTTAACAGCAACAGAGTTACTTAGGGGCAGATTTATCAAGGGTCAAAGTGAATTTGAGGGAATTTTCTAAGTAAAAAAATTTGAAATTCGAAGTAATTTTTTTGGATACTTTTACCATCAAATAGGATACTACGACTTTGAATTCAATTCGAAGTAAAATCGTTTGAATATTCGACCATTCTATAATCAAAGTACTGTCTCTTTAAAAAAAAAAACTTCGACTTCAATAATTCGTCAAATGAAACCTGCCGAAGTGCTATGTTAGCCTATGGGGGTCTTCTAGAGCATTTTTCTAAGTTTTTTGAAGTCGAAGTAAAATTGTTCGATCGATGGATGAAATACTTCGAATCGTTCGTTCGATTCGAAGGATTTCATCATTCGATCGAGTGATTTTACTTCGACCGCAAATGGCCAAATTCAATGTAAAAAAAACTTCCAATTCGATGGTCGAATTTGAAGCTTTTTCTACTTCGAAATTCGACCCTTAATAAATCTGCCCCTAAGTGTAGTAGTAGATGCCATTACCAGTCGACCAGAAGAAATGTCAAAAACTAGAGTTTTAAAGAAATTAACGACATGGGAGCCTTTTTTCAATAGAAAAAGCAGTTGTAGCCTAGTGGATAGGAGGTCCGCTAACAACAAAGGGAATGTGTATAGCTTTATACTGAGTGAAAAAATGCTTGTGATTTTGCCCTCCCATTGACGCCAATGCAATTTGGTGAATTTTTACGCCAGTTTGCGAATTTTGTCATAAAGAAAAACATTGCCGATTCACTCAACACAGTCAACGAAACTTGAAAGTAAGAAAAAAAGGTTTTATTTGTAGTATCCCAAAAGCGGAAAAATGGTTCCACAAAAAAATACCCATAGACTCTTATCTTGCTAAAAAAAGTTGCCGCAACAAAAATACCTTAATGTGTTTTGCAAATTTTTTTGCCATTACTGGAATTTTCTAGTAGTTTCTAGTGATGGGCGAATAAATTCGACAGGCATGGATTTGCGGCAAAACTGCGTTGAAAATCTGCTGCAAAAAAAACCGTCAGAATGATTTGCTAGTTAAAGTGCATTGCCCTTTAAGCTGCAAGTCACAGTTTCCCCAAGCGACCTGCTTATCTTAAATTGTTACAAATGTATACAAGTGCACCTGCCACGTATTCTGCTCCAATTAAGTTAGAAACTTTGTATCTTTTTCTGGCTGTTCAGTGTAGAAGAGAAAGTCGAAACATTTCCGTAACAATCCGGGACTGCGGGATGAGCTGTCAAAATCGGGACTGTCCTGCAAAAAATGATATAGCTGGGAGGTATGTGTGCTCTCTAGTAAGCATTTTATAGCTTAATGCATCTTCATATCTGTGCCAATACTCACCTGTACCAAAGAGCTTACAATCCATTTATTAGTGTGATATAAAAAGCTACAAAAGCTCATAAGACACTGGCAGAGAAACTAAATGTGGTTTCTGACAACTAAAAAAAGACAAAGACAACGAAAGCCCATGTAAAATGAGACCCCCACCAACTGTACCACAACTATGTTGCAATATTATTAATACGTCCAAGTCCTGGTATGAAGCTCATGGCACTGGAGGCAAAGAACCTGCACTCTGTAGCACAGCCCAAGCCCAAGGAGTCTACCTAAGTCAAATGCACTAGGCTCTGTGTATCAACTGGACCCATCTCAGGCTAAAAGAGGCAGAATTGAGTATTAGTTGAAGGGAAGAACTTATAGTCATTAATATGAAGATACCGAACCCGCAGCAATAGTTTTAGGACTCCTACATCCCTATAACCAAGTCGAAGAATTATCTATTTTGCTGTCTTTTTGTTTGCTGGAATAGGACCAGGGTTACAACTGAAAACATACAACATATAGTGAATAAAGTACCCCCTCTTGTAAAATATAAGGATATTATAAGTTACTGAGGAGTTTCATGACCATATAAAAATAGGAGACCGAATGCTGAGTGTTTTTATACAGGTCATGGAACACCGAGGTGACTTCTAATATCCTCATATTTTGCATATTTTTGACGGTACTTTTTTTATTATAATACACAAATTTCAGTGAGTCATGTGACAGAAATGACATCAGAACTCACCGTTTATAACTGATGACATCAGAATTTGTCGTTTATAAGGATATTCATGGAATTTATGTATTATATACAACATATACCCCTCAGTACAAATGAAACTATACCCCAGCTCTGTGTTATTGCTAAAGAGTTGCAGTCTAGCACACAATATAAAGGAAAAGCCCAGGCTTTAGGGATCTCTATAATTCTTACAAATAGCTAAAATGGAGTACTGTACAATCTCAAGTGGACCATAAGGGTAATAAGTATAAATCTATGGTCTTCGGCTTGATTCTTGAGTTTAAACGAATCCTCTACATTCCACAATCAGAAATGGAAGACTCCAGCATGTTAAAGATGCTCAAACTGATGGATTGAAATACACATCTCATTGCATGGCTGTTAAGCAGCACATAGATTATTATCATAATTACCGGCAGTCCCGCAGGTAGAAATAGCAGTACTTGCGATTACCAGTAAAGTCAGGTAAAATGCTGTTTAAGTACTTAATAATCCACATTCCTGAGGACAATCTGCAAGGTTATTGTATGTTCTCCCTATGTCTGTGTGGGTTTCCTCCTATGCTCCAAAAAAAAAAAACAGGCAAATTAATAGGCTCCTGTTAAAATTACCCATAGTGAATGTGATAGGGAGCCCCATTGGTGCAACAGTCAAGGTTACACCCAATCCACTCAGGCCCTGCCCAGTTGCACACCCTTCTTTAGTCTAAACTATCCCCACTGGGTGATACGCCTCTTTTCTTTTAGGATCCATCATTCAGGATTTAAAGGGATTGTTCACCTTTAAATCAACTTTTAACAATAATATAGAGAGTGATATTCTACACAATTTGCAATTGATTTTCATTTTTCCTTTTTAATTTGTGGTTTTTGAGTTATTTAGCTTTTTATTCAGCAGCTCTCCAGTTTGTCGTTTTAACTATCCGGTTGATAAGGTCCAAACTACCCTAGCAACCATGCATTGATTTGAATAAGAGACTGGAATATGAATAGGAGAGGGTCTAAATAGAAAAATGAGTCAAAAAAAGTAGTAATAACAATCCATTTGTAACCTTACAGAGCATTTGTCTTTTAGATGAGGTCAGTGACCCCCAGCTGAAAACTGGAAAGAGTCAGAAGAAATAGGCAAGTAATTTAAAAATAATTTAAAAAATTAAGGCCAATTGAATTGTTGCATAGAATTGGCCATTCAATAACATACTTAAAGGAGAAACCAACACTTAATAAAAAAAAAAACCCTACCGCCCTACCCTACATAGACCCCCTCCCTCCTCCCTCCCCAGCCTGGCTCTCCCCCTAATACCCCTAACTCTTTACTTACCCTTCCTTGCAGATTCTGTCCAGCAGAGTTCATGGGCACCATCTTCAGCCGCTTCGGTAATCTTTGGAATGAGACTGGCGCTTCAGCAATTTCCATGAGTTCTGGCACATGTGCAGTTGTCACAAACAGAAAATTGCTCCAACTGTGCATGCGGCGATTCGCCGGTCTTATTCCGAAGATTACCGAAGAGAAGAAGATGGTGCCCGTGAACTCCGCTGGACAGAATCTGCACAGAGGGGTAAGTAAAGAGTTAGGGGCATTTTCCCGGGGGGACAGCTAGGCTGGGAGGGAGGAGGGAGGGGGGTTTATGTAGCGTAGGGGAGTAGGGTTTTTTTTTATTAAGGGTTTGTGTCTCCTTTAATCAGTAGCAGTGAGAGGAATTCAATTATAATACTCCAGGCAAAGGATACAAAACATCATACAACACTCCTTTCTCTGCACAATTGTTGAACTTGGAGAATCTAAAATGAATGAGAATGATGATATTACGTAGGGTGGGTTATTTATAGGCCCAGTAAGAATAGAACACGGTGTAACAGCTTTAGCTGTGAAGTTGTACTCATGCTTAGCGTGCCAATATACCGGCTTTATTGCCATGTGGTTTCACACTGCCGCACAACACTTTAGTCTGCATACCTCCGGGAATGTTAGTGCTGTCGATTGATCCGCTTTCCTTAGAGGAATTAGCACTAGTTTTCCCATCTGCCTTCGACTTGACCTTAAGAGATGCAGAGTTTTTTTTTACTGTAATATCCTCCAGCGCACTTACTTGCTCATCTGATATCTGATATATTTTAGGGATGGGAAGTATATTTCTAGAACGCTTTTCTCCAATGGGAATCAAAGCTCTTTACCGCAATCAAGTCAGCCATGATAGACGCACTACATATGCCGGGACACTAGGAGGTTAAGTGACTCGTCCAGGGTCATAAGAAGTTAGTGGATTGAACCAGGGTCTCCTACATGCAAAGGTTGATCACTTAACCTCTACTTATTGTTGAAGGAAAACAATGGGATTCCCAACTCTCTTTTCTGCAGAGGAAAAAAGTTTACCTAAATATGATATGGAGCACCCCCAGAATCAGGCATAATCCTATAAGCCTATGTTGATTTTCATGTGCCTTTTTCTTTCATATTAAAGCAAAATTCATGAGCATTGCAGATCCTTTTGGAACATTGTTGATGATGAGCAGCATTGAAGGACGCAGGCTGGGCATGTCTCTGTGAAAGGATATGGTGATATGGCATGATGACATACTACAGACTATATAACATGTTGCCCAGTATAATGCAATGTATAGCGCATCTCTCCTTCACCTGCCAACATCTAAAAAGTCTGCCTTTAAAAAGATAAACCCTAATAATAATTTTATATTTATTTCCAACAGACCTGAAAGCCGACTAAATATAATGTTTTAAAGGAGAAAGAAAGCTTGGTGCACTTGGGGTGCTAAATGTTAGGCACCCCCAAGTAATTGCATTTACTTAACTGAAACCCCGGGCCAGTGCTCCTATCAGCAGAAAACTGCACCAGTGAGCACCACGGAGCTTTCCTCTTCCGGCTTCTTCTTTCTTCAAATTTCCCGGGGCGAACACATGTGCAGTAGAACAAAATAGCTGACTTTTTAGTTAAAGTTTTAGTTCTACTGCGCATGCACAGCCGCGCAAAGAAAGCCTTTCCTTCTCCTTTAAATGAAGCTTTTTTTCCGATGATGAAATAACATGTGGTTGCAAGGGTCAGTGACCCCGGCGAAGCAGATTAGCTGTGAAGCTAGGTTTTTTTTATTGTTATTACATTACAAAGAGTTTTTCCTATTTCATCCCAAATATCAATTGCAATTGTGACCTAGAGAGCTAGAGAACCCAATTCAACACCATCCTCCTACTCCCAAAGGAAAATCCAGCTGGATCAAATGCAGGTTGTCTCACAGTTACACTCTGTGCATTTTACATTAACAGTTAATTTAAAGTAGGGATGCACCAAATCCAGGATTTGGTTCGGGATTCGACCAGGATTCTGCATTTTTCAGCAGGATTCGGATTCGGCCGAATCCTTCTGCCCAGCCAAACCGAATCTGAATTTGCATATGCAAATTAGGGCCAGGGAGGGAATTTGCGTGACTTTTAGTCACAAAACAAGGAAGTAAAAAATGTTTTCCCATTCCCACCCCTAATTAGCATATGCAAATTAGGGTTCGGATTTGGTTTGTTATTCGGCCAAATCTTTCGCAAAGGATACGGCCGAATCCAAAATAGTGGATTTGGTGCACCCTAAATTAAAGACAATTTTCCTCATTGATTAGATTTAAACTGACATCAAAGCTTATGCTTAAAATTGGCACTGGGCATAGAAATTCTAAATTTTCCAATTGCTTTTTTTGCTCTTTGTGGTTTTTGCTATTAAAGTGTTTGTTCACCTTTAAATGTAGTTAAATGTACAGTAATTTTAGTATGATGTAAATGTAGTTTTAGTTGTGATATTCTGACACAATTTGCAATTGTTTTTCATTTTATTTGCGGTTATTTTGCTTTCTATTCGCAGCTCTCCAGCTTGCAATTTCAGCAATCTGGTTGCTAGGGTCCAAATTACCCTAGCAACCATGTTTTGCTTTGAATAAGAGACTGGATGAATAGGAGAGAGACTGAATAGAAAGATGAGTAGCAATAGTAGCAAAAAGTAGCAATAACAATAAATTTGTAGCCCTACAGAGCACTTGTTCAATGACCCCCCCATTTGAAAGCTGGAAAGAGTCAGAAGAAAACTAAAAAAAGGAAAAATGAAGTTGCTTAGAATGAGCTGCCATTTCGGGAGATTAGTCGTCCGGCGACAAATTGCTTCTTCTTCGGGCGACTTATCTCCCTGATCTGCCTTCCCGCCTGCTAGAATGTAAACCACCGGCGGGATGGCACTCAGATCGCTTCCTTGTGAGGCAATTCTGGGCAACATCAGAAAACAGAGCCATCGCACTGGCGATTTACATTCTAGCCGGCGGGAAGGCAGATCAGGGAGATTAGTCGCCCGAAGAAAAAGCAATTTGTCGCTGGACAACTAATCTCCCAAAATAGCAGCGTGTGTCTCTGCAAGGATGTCATCTGGCCGGTATTTTACCAGCCTGGCCGGTAAAAATGATGGTCGATCCCAATGTTATTAATAGGGAAAAGAGTTAAACATGTAGGAAGGCCGGTATTTTTTCAGGAAACGGTGGCAATCCTAGTCTCTGCCCTAAAAGTTAACTGAAAGGTGATCTGTCCCTTTAAGGCTATGGGAGACTGTTCATGATTATTCCCCATTGGAGCCATTGCCGATATATTAACCAGGTGCTATAGCAACAAATTCCATAAATACACTGAGTATATTGTAAAACATTCATGCTAGGGCAGTATACCCCCTTGTTCAACATGAGTTCAATGAGTAGGGCTTGTGCTGGACATATTCTTCTCCTGCTGCTTTTACTTCTTTCATGATATGGGGGCTGGGTGACTTTGTTCCTTAAACAAATACAATAGTAACCGAAAAGCTACATTGTGTGATTACCGAGTTTTCCTTTGTCTAAAATTACATTTTATTTCCTGATCACAAACCATTCAGTGTGACAATGGGATATCGGGAAGGGGGCAAATCCATTTCACATCACAGTATTTACATGAAACTTGATTTCCAGAGTGGTCACGGCCATCTATTCTCTGCTGAACTGTTTACATGAAGCCAACGACTGCTTAGAGGAAGCTATAGAAATGATCGGCTTTGTTAGCCGGCATTTAGCAAGTAAGTGACTCACAAATAGGACTAGTGGCTCGGCTATGTGAAGAGTGAGGTATTGCCAGGTACTGCCTGTTTTTCCATCAGAATAACGCTGCAGAAGAAAAGCCTTTTGTGAAATGGGAAAACTGTTGATGACTAAGGTTACCAATTCCCCCTACTGAAACAGACACAATCAACGCCACGTTCCCCTGCAGGATTGTGCTTCAAGGAGTTAATTGTTAGTATAATCTAGAGCGTGATATTCGGAGACGATTTGCTATTGACTTTAATTTTTTTAAGGTTTTTGAGTTCTTTATCTTTATTATTCAGCAGCTCTCCAGCTTGCAATTTCAGCAATCTGGTTGCTAGGGTCCAAATGACCCTAGCATTGATATGAATACAAGACTGGAATGTAAACAGGAGAGGGCCTGAACAGAAAGATGAGTAATAAAATAATAACAATACATTTGTAGCCTTACAGAGCATTTGTTTTTTTTAGATGGAGTCATGGACCCCCATTTAAAAGCTGGAGAGAGTCAGGAGAAGAATGCAATTAATTCAAAAACTACAAAAAAAAAAAATAAACAATGAAGACCAATTGAAAAGTTGCTTAGAATTGGCCATTTTATAATATACTAAAAGTTAAAGGAAAACTATACCCCTCAAACAATGTAGGTCTCTATAAAAAGATATTGCATAAAACAGCTCATTTGTAAAACCCTGCTTCATGTAAAAAACCCATTTTCATAATAATATACTTTTTTAGTAGTATGTGCCATTTGGTAATCATAAATAGAAAATTGCCATTTAAAAATAAAGGGCCCTCCTGGGATCGTATGATTCACGGTGCACACAAACAAACCATAAATGTTAGGTCACATGAGCCAATTATAGACAGAGTTGTGTCTTTTGATTCCACACTACTTCCTGTTACAGTTAGAGCTGCAGAATTTCTGGTCAGGTGATCTCTGAGGCAGCACACAGACCATCACAAAATGGTGGTTCAAAGCAAGAGATATAAAGGGCAATATTTACTTAACTATATATTCCAGTTTGATAAGATTCTTTAGTATGCCACTTAATTTGATATAATCTGTTGCTCAAGTATTCATTTTGAGGGAAAAGTTTTCCTTTAACTTAAAGGTGAACCAACCATTTATTTCCTTTAAATAAAACAACAAAGGATTTTTCAGGGTCTGACTGGGGGGCTGTCTCAGGGGCCGCAACCCCCTCCAGCCCCCCATGCACATACTTTTTCTAGCGGCAACTGAGGCAGGAGAGGGAGTTCAGGGGCAGAGGATTCAGGCAGGGAGAAGGCGACCCTGGGGTTTTTTCTGAAATTCCCAGTCAGTTTTGGAAAAATTTGGTAATGAACTTCAGCTTTCACACAGCTATACCATAGCCATCTAAAGAAAACCATTTTTTGTGACTTACAAATATGTAACTGCAGAAAGCATAAAAAGGAGGTGTCTCTACTGGAATGTGCCAGAGCAGTGTGGCTGCTGTTGCCGGAGAGAGTTCCGTCCTCTGCAGAACAGTCTAATTATGCGAAGTTTATCATTCCCTTTAGGGGACAAAATCTGCAAAACAAAATGGAAATAATATGCCCACCACTGGCAATGTTTCTCAGCCACAGAAAAGCAAACTATGCAAAAAACAATTTTTTCCCCCAAGTAAAATAACTCATAATGAGTCACTGACAAACCACATAATAATGAGATGCAATGCAAAGCCGAACAATACGATAATCAACCTACTGGAACGTAATTTTCTGTTAACTAAGCCCCGTGTTGTCAAATCTAAATATTCTGTCTGCCTTGGGATCCTGCACTGGAAGTAGACCCTATTTATAAGCATAGATTCCCTTTTAATAGAAGGGGAGACAGAGAGGCCAATATTTAATTTCCTGTTAACCCCTTCCTGGCCAGCCTTTATATCAGAAATATATTCCGATATAGCATGCTGTTGCATATACCGTGTGACCAACTGTATAAGCCCCTGTTAGGGAGAATCTTATTGGCTCCCACGACACAAATGGGATGCATTTGTACAAATGAGATCTCTATTTGACATTAAAGGAGAAGGAAAGCTACGGAGGCATTTTATTGCCAATAAATTAGCTGCAATAGTGCAAGCTAGAATGCTATATTTATTCTGTAGAATGTTTTACCATACCTGAGTAAAAAGCTCTAGAAACTCTCTGTTTGTTTAGAATAGGAGCTGCAGTATTAATGTGGGGTGACATCACTTCCTGCCTGAGTCTCTCCCTGCTCTGGGCTCAGATTACAGTAGAGAAGGGAGGGGTGGGGGGAGAGGAGCAAACTGAGCATGCTCTTGCCCAGGGCAATGAGGTTTAAGCTGAAAACAGGAAGTCTGATACAGAAGCCCATGAGTACACAATAGAAGGAAAGAAATGCTGTGTTTCTTTTGACAGGGGACTCAGAGCAACATTACTTTGGGGGTTTACTGGTATATTTAGATGGACCTTCTGATAAGGCTTACTTAGTTTTAACCTTTCCTTCTCCTTTAAGTGATGTATGTTATTTGTGAAATTTGTAAATGTACATTTTCTGTGCCTTTCTGCACTGCTGTTTCTCTCCTTTGAAACAATGTAGCAGGAGTCAGCTGTACATGCTCCTTTAAATATGGCATCTGTTACATTGTTTCAAAAGGTAGAACCACCAGTGCAGAAAATAATGGAATATTGGTTGCTTAGAATTACATTTTCTTTAATTACACAACATTCTATTGAGGGGTTTACATGCCCTTTAAAAAGGGAACTAAAGTCTAAAATAGAATAAGGCTAGAAATGCTATATTTTGTACCAAACATAAACAGGAACTTACTGCACCAGAAGCCTAATTAAACAAATGATTCATGATTCAAAGTTGACTGCAGGGGGCTGTCATCAAACATCTTTGCAAGACCAAGACTACGCACATGCTCAGTGTGGTCTGGGCTTCAGTTGGGAGGTTAAACTTAAGGATCGCCATAAATGATCAAAACAGCAGAAGTCAAATAATATCTGCCATAGAAGATACAGCAAGACTGATTAATAATCAGAATATGCACTGGGTCTGCACATACAAATCTCTACACAGTCGAAGGCTGCTCTACAGGGAAACAAACAAAGCTGCTAGAGGTCAGGGAAGTAAGCCAGGTGGGGGCTCCTCCTGCCGTTTGAAAGTATGATTGTTTCCCTGCAGAGCAGTTAGAGACCGTCTGAAGTTTCCGAAGGGAGAATTTCACTGCATACAGTCAGGTTTATTATAAAAACAGTACACATTTTTTAATTAAAGTATATTGGAGTTAGATTTGTTTTGCATTAAAGAAAGTAAAAATAGGATTTTATTTCTTTGCCTCTTTAAGCTCTAGGGAGTGCAAGTGTCGTTATTACCAGGAGTAATGTATTTTTCCCAAGGGTCTGCCTAAATGAAGTGAAGTAGCACCAAGTAATGAGTATTGAGACTGCTATGATTTACTGCTTATCCTTCTTTGTTATACAATATGCTGTTTAGTATTATATTTTTCTGCTGCTTTCACATGTTGCTACTATTTTGCATACAGCAGCACAATGCTACAAAGATGAATGTAAAACTGTTCACAGGGTTCTAAGACTTTAAGTAAAAATTCAGACTGTAAATAATGTTGTAGGGATATTTGGTTTAAAGGGATTGTTCACTAGTGATGGGCGAATTTATTAGGCAGGCGCGAACTCTCTGTGAATTCCTGCGTTTCGCTGCCAGTGAATACATTTGCGAAACCGCCTTGAGAATTTGCCAGCAAAAATTCGCCGGAGTAAAAAAAATGGATGCTGTCATCAAAAACGATACGCCGGCGCCATTTTGCGAATTTTTCGCCGTTTCGATCGAATTTTGCAAATTTTTCGGCAAAGCGAAACGCCCCAAATTCACCCATCACTGTTGTTCACCTTTGAGTAAACTTTTAGTATGATGTAGAGAGTGATATTCTGAGACAATTTGCAATTGGGTTTTCATTTTTTATTATTTGTGCTTTTTTGAGTGGCCCCCCATTTGAGAGGTGGAAAGGGTCAGAAAAAAGATTACAAATAATTAAAAAAGCTATAAAAAATAAATAAAGAAAACAAATTGAAAAGTTGCTTAAAATAGGCCATTCTATAACATACAAAAGCTAACTTAAATTTGAAGAACCCCTTTAAATGTGGTCATGTTCCTGTAAGTGCTAGGTATAATTTCAGGGGAGCAGCGAGTCTTGGGCACCCAGCACCATAGGGGCTACCTGGGGTATATTGTTGATAAAAGCACAAAGGACAGGGTCGGATTGGGCCATCGGGACACCAGGAAAAAAACCTAGTAGACTCCTGCCCTAGTGGCTCCGCCTACCTAGACCCGCCTGAGACTTCTTTATGCTTCCAGACCTCCCCTCGGTCCTGATCATGGTCCCATGAAGAGTACAAGGTATGCAGGGTGGGGCAGTTTTTGAGGTGGCTTAGGGGGGGTTGCAGGTGGGGCCTGAGGGTGTGGGACTCCTGAGATGGAAGCCTCATCCCCAGACCAATCTGACACTGACAAAGGACATTTAATTATTGTTAGATATTTTTAGTCCCAAAATTGAAAAAAACTAGGGTGAAATGTATCTAGACACAGTTCCTTATGTTGTTACCAGCAAAACCAGTTCAGATAACGATTGTTACAATGTTGCTAAAACTTAACCTTTAATCACTCTTGCAATAAAACATGTTGCCCATAAACTCACTGCTCTTTTAATTCAGGGCAGTGCGGGACCTTGTCCTCAAAAATACACATAATTAAAAACCGCATAAGGTGGATCAGAGGAATCTATATTGGATAGTTATATATATATTGTTCAAGTGCCGATATAAGATTGTTAGTGAAATTGAAGTGATTGGCAAACAATGCCCGTTCCCTCTCTTCCAATGTTCCCACACATGCCGAACCTGTCTATCTATGTAGGGAACCAGTGGAAGCTACTCTAGCCACCGTCCACCTATGCGTTTCGCCAACTGCTCAGCTTCCCCAGGGGCATAAGTCACTTAAACTTCACAGTTCTTAATTATGTGTATTTTTAAGGGCAAGGTCCTGCACTGCCCTGAATTTAAAGAGCAGTGAGTCTCTGTGATTATGGGCAACATGTTTTATTGCAACAGTAATTAAAGGAGAAGGAAAGGCTAAAATTAAGTAAGCTTTATCAGAAAGGTCTATATAAATACACCAGTAAACCCTCAAAGTAATGCTGTTCTGAGTCCTCTGTCAAAAGAAACACAGCATTTCTTCCTTTACACATGGGCTTCTGTATCAGACTTCCTGTTTTCGGCATAAACCTCCAGGGCAGGGCTTGAGCATGCTCAGTTTGCTCTTCTCCCCCTCCCACCTCCCATCCCTGCTGTAATCTGAGCTCAGAGCTGTAAGTGAGCAGGGAGAGACTCAGGCAGGAAGTGATGTCACACCAATCTTATATGGCAGCTTCTATCCTAAACAAACAGAGACAGTGTCTAGAGCGGTTTACTCAGGTATGGTAAATCATTCTGCAGAATAAATATAGTGTTCTAGCTTGCTCTATTGTGGCTAATCTATTGGCAATAAACTGTCTTGGAGCTTTCCTTCTCCTTTAAAGGTTAAGTTTTAGCAACATTGTAACAATCGTTATTTGAACTGGTTTGCTGGTAACAACACAAGGAACTGTGTCTAGATACATTTTACCCTAGTTTGTTGCAATTTTGGGATTAGCAGTTTGAATAGATTTGGTTTACTTGTGGATTGATGATTGTTATAGCAACTTGTTTGCTTTCATTGTTAGTATAGATATTTTTAGTGCCATAAAAATAGACCATCACCACACTTATATCTTTAAGCTGTCAAGTGGAGGTGGAAATTGGAGTTAAAAACATCCCTGATGAGTTTATTAAATAAACTGTATATGCAACACTTTATTTTTCCTCAGGTGGGGCCCAATAGTTTTATGCAATGCTAGAGGCCCCATGATCTCTAATTGTAGCCCATGAAAAACACACATAATCTCCGCTTTGCCTCAGGATAGAGTGGTATTTACGGAACCAAAGGAATTCTGCCTGTACTGCATTGTGTAATAAAATGCACATAAATTAGGTATTATTAATAAGTATTATTGGAGCAGAAAGGAGAGGCATAGAGTATAAATAAATCCTCTAGTGATTAGCAAGCTTTAGTAGATTCCAAAGGTGATTTATCAGTGTCTGCCATCTGCAAAATTGGTTACAATCATCGGCAACAGATGCGGAAACATAAATTCCCAAATGGCACCGATAAAATAGCGTGTGGTGTGATTTCAACGGCATTATAGCTGGCAGGCGGTGATACTACATTTTACTAGAAACTTTATATTACCCTTACAACAACCCTCAGGGACTCAGCTCACTGAAATAACTTCCCTACAATCCAGTCCAGGGATAGGAGGTCTCCACAGCGGCACTGCCGAAACTTGAATGATTCTGTTTACAAGTGCAAAGCAAATACCAGATCGGCTCATGATTGTACCACTAACCATCCTAATTATCTCCTCCATCCAAAGACTTTTATCTCCTTCACACGTTGGCAGAGTTAATGGCACAAGTACTATTGATGCTCCCTCGATTGAGACTCTTCTGCTAACATGGATTTCAATCTTTTATAGCACGCCATAAATCTCCTTCTCATTATTTTTTTCGCACTGCCTAAGGCACATGAAGGGCATCAAACACTGTTTGTTCCTTCCATTAAGTTGAGAGATTGACTTATAAAACTCTGAAAAGCACTAGTCTGGGGAAGCTGAATGATAGAAAAGATAATGACTGAACAGAACTCATTATGTAGTTACTTTAATTTTACATAGCTTAAAGTTAACCATACATAGGCTTCTAAAGAAATGCTAGACTGTTATGGATGTTACAGATTCCTACTGTTCTGCACATTCTTTCTCGTTTTACAGCTCCAGGCATAGGGAGTAAGTGCTAGGTACAGAACACAACACATAAGTCGAGCAGCATGAGCCTATGATTAAGTGTCCCTCTGTGACACAAAATGCATAAGGCTGTTGATTTTTAATCATAATGTAAAATAAAAGTCTACATTATTTAAACAATGGACTCCTGGATTCTACAATTTTTAAGGTTGTGGATTGCTGCCTGCCTGTCACTATTTTTGCCACTGAATTACTCCCTATTGCTGAAGGTCTGGAGCATAGGAGCTCCAGGAACTTAGAGTTCCTCGTATTTTACATTGTTTAAAGGAGAACTAAACCCTAAAAATTATAATGGCTAAAAATGCCATATTTTATGTAATTAACTTACTGTACCAGCCTAAAGTTTCAGCTTGTCAATAGCAGCAATGATCCAGGACTTCAAACTTTTCACATGGGGACACCATATTGGAAAGTGTCTGTGACACTCACATGCTCAGTGGGCTCTGAGCAGCTGTTGAGAAGCCAAGCTTAGGGGTCGTCACTAATTATCAAGCAGAAAATGAGGTTGGCCTGTAATATAAGCTGATGCTACAGGGCTGATTATTAAATTCTGATGCTAATTGCACTGGTTTCTGTGCTGCCATGTAGTAATTATCTGTATTAATTACTAATCAGCCTTATATTGTGAAATTTCTATTCTATGTGTACTGTATATTGTGAGTGGGTCCCTAAGCTCAGTAAGTGACAGCAGCACAGAGCATGTGCAGTGAATCAGCAGAAAAGAAGATGGGGAGCTACTGGGGCATCTTTGGAGATGCAGATCTTTACTGCTAAAGGGCTGTGGTTGCCTTGGGCTGGTAGAGAAGCTCCAAACATAATGTACAACATTTCTACCTACTTATTTAGTTAAGCTTTAGTTCTCCTTTAAGGAATATATATTGCACATATACTATCTATATATTTATGCTATTGAAAGTTAAAAATGATATATCTATATTTTTGACCAGTGATGGGCGAATCTCTCCTGTTTCTCCAAAAAATTCGCGAATTTCCAGCAAATTTGCAAAAAATCGTGAAATTGGAAAGTTCACAAAAAATTCGAGAAATACGAATGTTTTCACGAAAAATTTGTACATTTCAAACGTTTCCACTAAAAAATCAAGCAATCGAAAGTTTTCCCAAAAAAATCGAACAATTCGAACCTTTTCACGAAAAAATCAAGCATTTTGAACGTTTTCACGAAAACATTGTGAAAATCGGAAATGCAGGAATTCACTGCAAATTTGTGCCAGGAGAATTTCTTCGCCCATCACTATTTTTGACCCATTGCTTTCAAGGAACCTTTGTATCCACCTGCAGCATTGTCCATTACTTTAAGTTTTTATAAGCACTTAGAAATAATAAGAATTCTGTAGGTCCTCATGACAATAGAACTGTGCAGTGAGAAATACAGGTATGAGGCACCAAGCAGCTAACTTTAAAATGTTTTAATTGGGACTAACAACCTTAGTAAAAAATATACATGGAGCTCTTTTTGAACACATTTTCCTGTATATTAAAAGTATATTTTTGTATTGATAATCTGAAACCAAAAAAGAGCATTCCAAAATAACAACGATGATATGATGCAAACAATGGAAGTACTATTCTTGTAAGACTTATGCAGATGTGTTATTCATATCATAGCAACCGAATAGATCTCATTCACAGTCTAATGTATTAACAGAAACTCTCCCAAGCTAAATTAAGCATCTTTAGGAACCAAATGTTCCACCAGCAAGAAGAAATACAAGCATCTCACAATACAGTTACTGTATATCAGAAAGGTGCATGAATATATGGACTTTATTAGCAAAGAATACCCAACTTAGGGGCCCACACTGCAGTGGTCTCACTGGCTGCATCCAAGATTCACATTCCAATATGCCCTACAATAGCTTAGAACTGACTTCTCCGTTGGATTCGAAGACTCCAAAAGGTCACAAGTTGGGTCTGACTCCACTCCCCTCAAAGCACATAGAGTGAAAAAAGTGGGCTCCACCTATCTGCTTCCTAATTCTAGTTTCACTTGTTCCTTGGATAAATGCAGAAAATCATCACAGTGGCATCAAAAAAGCAGGACAGAAGGACTGACCCTCTTCCTTCTACATAAAAGCGATTTCCAATTTGTGACTCCACTGACTGCCTGTAAAACCATAGGTTCCGAGTACAGACCCTTTTATGTTTAGCAGTTGTCAGCACAACACCTTGAAAGGGTTGGTTCACCTTTAACTTATAGTATGTTATAAAATGGGCAATTCTAAGCAACTTTTCAGTTGGCCTTCATTTTTTCTTTATTGTAGTTTTTGAATTATTTGCCTTCTTCTTCTGACTCTTTCCAGTTTTCAAATGGGGGTCACTGACCCCATTTAAAAGACAAATGCTCTGTAAGGCTACAAATGTATTGTTATTGCTATTTTATCGTACTCATATTTATATGCAGGCCCTCTGCTATTCATATTCAAGTTTCTTATTCAACTCAATGCATGGTTGCTAGGGTTATTTGGATCTTTGCAACCAGAGGCTGAAATTGCAAACTGGAGAGCTGTTGAATAAAAAGCTAAATAATGGAAAAACCACAAACCTTAAAAAATGAAAACCTATTGCAAATTGTCTCAGAATATCACTCTCTACATCATACTTGAAGTTAATTTAAAGGTGAACAACCCCTTTAAAGTCTCCTCCTGTCCAGGCCAGTGGCTAAATTCTACTAACATGACCACCAGGTGGCCACAGTGGGGTCTCAGCCACGGATAGGTTTTAGTGTTTTGGTGTATAACCCTATGAGATGGCTGGCTGGGAAGCAGGCCGGGAGTTAACAACAGGAAGTAGTTTTTATTCTGAAGAACAAACATAAAAGCAGGTATAGACGCAGGAAGGGTTAACTGAAAGTAGTTAATAGTAGTCCCTATGGCTTTAAATCCCTACAGTAGGCACATGAATTGTGTGTATATATATATATATATATATATATATATATATATATATATATATATATATATATATATATATATATATATATATATATATATATATATATATATATATATATATATATAGTGAAACCTTTATTTTAAGTACCCTTATTTTAAGCTTTTACATTTTTTTATTTGTGGTCCCACCAATTTATAATGCGTTTCAATGGATGCATTTCCCTGATTTTAAGTAATGTTTTACCGCATTTTACATCAAAACTTTGTCCTGATGTTTCCAAAAACTGCTTTTTTTCCTCTATGAATGTAATTATTTGTTAAATAAAAAGGTTTAAAATACTAACCAGATGTATATTTTGCCATTATCCAGAAAGCTCTGAATTACAGGAAGGCTGTCTCCCATAGACTCCATTTTATCCAAATAACCCACATTTTTAAAAATGATTTCCTTTTTCTCTATATTAATTAAACAGTACCTTGTACTTGATGCCAACTGGATCCTTAATAGAAGCAAAACTAGCCTATTGGTTTTATTGTAATGTTAAATTTTTTTTCTTGGTAGAATTAAGATATGAGGATCCAAATTACAGAAAAAACCCCTTAGCATTCTGGATAAACGGTCCTATAGCTGCACTGGAAAAGAAGGTAACATTATTACAGTGTAAGCTCAGGGCACTATTTAGCCAATTTAACAAAGACCCATATCAGTTGCACTCAAACCAGCTTTATTGCCTCTCCATATTGTGCAATGTCATATCACTCTACCTTTATTTCATATGTTCAACTGTTTCTTTAAATCCCCATTTATTTCCTCTGCTGAATCCCTCGCCCTCCCAAGCAGAACTCGCACTGCCGTGGGTATAAGTATGTCATTTAATCTGCAGTCGTAACATCCAGCTTTCTCGGTACGGTGGAGCAAGTAGGCGGCTAGAAGTAGTTTGATGCTGGTGGCTAGGGAACTTTCCCACTTTCACTACAGTATTTTCCTATTGTTGTTCTGGCAGGAAGATACCTTGTACATTATTAAATGTTTCCCAGTCCCCGCATTACAATAATGTATGTATACTGCTGCACTAGGAACAGTGAATGGCTGCCAGTGCCAAGGGTCAGTCGGCAACAATTCATCATCTCATACTGTAGCCTGTACAACCCTGTGGTGCCCCTCTAGGGGCCCCTGCAAACTGCCAACCTCATTTTTTGCTCTTTGGCAGCTTTTCTCCGTACTCTACAGGAGCCAAATGAACGGAAAGGATATGGAGGTTGGTCCCTTGGTGAATGGAGTGAGCTAGCGACTGCTGTAAACAATACACAGATGGCACAACCTTCTAAGCAGCGCTAAACCACAGGCCTCTTTTTAAATACTTGACATTTAACAGCTTAGACCAGATACGTTTGATTTTAAAATTACATGGAAAGAGAATGCTCCATATCAGGCACAAGGGTCATTCCAAAGTAGAAACAATGTTTTACACAGATCACTGTAAATGGAGTAAGGCCCAGCTACGCACAAAGAGATGATCATGTAGAGGCCAATTAACTATGATCCCCATCATCCTGTATAATCAAGCCATAGAGGCTGGTGTATTTTTAGGCTGTTTCTATTAGGATTTAGCAGGCTTCTATTTATCTATGCATTGGAAAGGTCCTACTGCTCTGATAGAGGGTATACTGTCCCTTTAAATTCACTTAATATATGGTGGCATTACACCCATGCACTAAGAGTTATAAAGGCTTATGTGTGCAATGTGCAAAATGCAATTTTGACCCAATTCACCATGTTTTTATCCATCATGCAGCACTTGTCCCCATGATTCCAGGGTCGTTTCAGCCGATCACACTGTAGGGTTCAGTTGTGTCAAGTGCTTTAAACAAATTGCAATGGCAGGTTTGCAAACAGAGCAAGGATTGTGTCATTTCTAGTGCTTGGTATTTGTGTGTGATCCACTGAAACTACCGCCAATTGAATGTGGTAGTAGCTCCTACTTCCAAAAGGTGACTCAGAAGAGGTGACTCATTAGATGGACTGGCACCAAGCTCAACAATAGGGATATGCAAGAAGTGTCTTTGGGCTCAAGTACCTTTAATGAATGGCATCAACAGTGGTATAAAATAGATGCGCTGTGAAAGCCGAAAATGTGTGGCGTGAGCGGGACAAGAGGGGGGCCTGGGGAGTAGGGACTGGTTGCACTGGGCCACCTCAGTAGTAGTTGTGGTAAATGGGCTCAACAAACCCAAGTTAATGCCACTAGGCTTCAACATACGCATGTGTGCATTGTTGTACAACCGCAGTTATGACTGTCCTCATAAATGAGCCCTATTATTAAGCTTAAACTTTATTATATTTTTATATTTATTTTATATTTATATATAAATATTTATATATACATATATTTATATTTATTATATTGAACTATTATTAAGCTTGTACTACACGGACAGTTCCTGGATATCCAACAGATATTTCAGCATGACAAGCAATATATACAGTTTCGATTACAGCCTTGATGCAATGCATTTTGTGGGACAGTCAATGGGATCAGTTGGTTAGAGGTGTAGTGCACTTTAAGTTGAAGAACAGTAGATGGACATGATTAGATGTGTCTAATCATGTTTACGACTGTGTTTACTTATCTGTATAAGATGTT
The DNA here is from genome assembly GCF_017654675.1 of Xenopus laevis. NCBI lineage: Eukaryota > Metazoa > Chordata > Amphibia > Anura > Pipidae > Xenopus > Xenopus laevis. The sequence goes on along the minus strand of NC_054377.1, from coordinate 132,201,298 downwards.
TATTTAGCGAGAACCTGTTAAGGGCAGAGACACATGGTCAGATTCGGGGAGGTTAGTCGCCCCGCGACAAATCTCCTCTTCTTCAGGGTGACTAATCTCAACAAGGAAAATAAAGGATGAGAAGACATATGGGATCAGTTACAAAACCCCAGGAAGCAAGTGCAAGGGGCCTATGTGCCTCCTCCTGCCCCTCTTGGGTCGAGTACATGGGCAAGTCACAGTTCTCTGCACTTCAAAAAGCAACAGAGAAGCCTACAGCAAACTACACAATGCAGAACACAGCATGCAAAATGCAAAAATATTGCAGAATTTTTTTGCATACTCCACTTTGCATTGTAAATTACCCCTATAGACGTCAATCAATTTTAGACTTCTTGGTGAAGTCTAGGGGGCAAATTCACTAACCTCCAGAAATTCGCCAGCGATGGCTTCGCTCACATCGCCACACTAAAATGCGAAGTTGCATTCAGGGTGCCGAACGATGTTGAATTTTCGCTAGCATTAATTTGGCAAGAAAAGCGTTGGCTAATTTGCATACGGCGGGGAGTAAAATTTCAATGGACGTTTATGTTGCAGCAAATACATTACACTACACAAGCCAAGGGAACCTTAATAAAATAAAATAGAGTTGTTATAATGCCCTACACATGTGCCCAGTGTATAGTTTAAGTGCCATATGTTAGGAAATGTAGGGGGGAAGCCGGGTACCCAAAAAAAATTTACGATCTTTTGCAGCCTATCACCCTGAAAAACGGAAAACTCGCCAGCGTTTTTTGGGACTTTTCAATTTTCAATTTTTTTTTAGAAACTCCTATCTACTCTATTGCACTTTGCCTGGTCTGAGGTGGCGAAGGTAAGACTGGCGCAAGAGGCAACGTTCATTAATATCTGCATCTTAGTGAATTTGCGTAGTTACGTCCATTCGCCAGAGTGAAAATTCCCCTGGCGTTAGAGTGTGAAATAGAGCTACAGTCTATCTCCTTCGCTATCGAATTTATGCCGGCGCCCATTGGTAAATCGGTGAATGACGTCACGCTGGCGAATTTTCGCCAGCGTTAGTCACTTTGCCATTTAGTAAATTTGCCCCTATAGATCTACAGAGGATAACCGTAGAATTTTGAATTTTGTAGAATGTGCGCCTGCCAAAAACTACCGGGGGAGCAGGGCCCGCACCCCCTCAGGGCCCCCCGGCAGCCCGCGCGCCACTGAAATCCGGTGTGTACGGAGGGGGGTGGGGGCCCGGATGCGCGTCACGCACCAGGGCCTGCCCCCTCTAGTTACGGCACTGCCTGCCACGTAAGTGTACTGCTTTAAAGGCTTCACCTGTCACCTTTATGTGTCTCCAGCAATTCAAACCAAAACAATCTGCCATAATTGGAGTACGTAATGTACCAGCCAGCTATTCCTTTATAAAAAAGTGCCAGGAGCTTTGTGCCACGGTTAGAGTGAATGCATCTGAGCTATGAAAAGCTCTGCATTTATAGTGGAGAAGGGGAGGACTTCTCTCAAATGAGTTTATTTCTACACAGGTAGAAACTCAAATAAGCAAAATATGTTTAATAAAGAGAAAGCGCTCGGGCATGCAACATTCTCTGTGTCAATTTTGAGACAAGTTTAATAGCTTTCCACAGGGAAACTGGAAGCTAAAAAGCGCATCAGTAAGTAGAAGAGATAAAACATTGCAGGGGAATACTGGGGATTAGTAAAAGCTCTAATATGTGCCATTGTGCAGAAGTCAATGCAAGTATAAAAAAAGGCAAAAAACAGTGTAATTTGTAACAAGATGTGGGAGAGTGGCAATCCATTGTGACACATTGAAGGAAACAAACCTACCCAATGTGACAAGGCAAAGACAATAAATCAGACACAATGATCTTCAGATAATAAAGCAAATAAGCATGGCATTCCGTGCCTACAGAGCCAAGCTGCATGAGCACAAATGTATTTGACTGTAAATAGGGAAGATATTCCTAATGGGAGAAGAATGAACCTTATTTATTGGCTGTTATGGTACTGGGCAGGAAGATGTGAGGGTTTTTTTTTTTTGGATATTAACAGAAAACGTAAACCTCAGTGGAAAATAAAGTTTATATTAAGTTTATATTCCCATTAAACTTAATGGCCAAAGTAAGATACAATTATAGATCAGCACCACAGGCTATGGGAAAAAAACAAATAACAGAACCTAGTGCGATATTGTTAATATTCAGTGCAGTCACCAAAATCTTACAGCACTAATCTGCGTAAGATTGAACCACAGAAAGTCTATGCACAGATTTTTCTTGTGTGTTCTAAAGTGCTATAATGATTTCTACAAGGTGCTATCTCCAAAATGAAATTATAATTAAGTCAAACAAGGTGCTTGTAGTGCTTGATCCAAAAGGTAAAATGAATTAAAATAAGGTTCAATGGTGTTTTCTTCAGTAAAACTCAGCATGTGGCATCTCCACTCTCTGGTGGGATTGGCAATTTACAAGATTCCTGATTTCAAAACAGCATATCAATATCAACTCCAGGGTATTCCTTTTTCTGCAAACACATTAAAAAGCAGGGGCAGTGCCCATAGGGGCAAATTTACTAAAGGGCCAAGTGGCTAACGATAGCGAAAATTCTCCAGCGTGACGTCATTTTGCCACTTCGCCGATTTACTAACGGGTGCTGGCGTAAATTCACTAGCGAAGTGGACCTACTCTCGCGCTACTTCGCACCCTTACGCCAGGCAAAGTTGCGCTATGGCGAAGGGATGTAACTACGCTAATTCACTAACTTGCGGATTTTACTCAACGTTACCTCTTGCGCCAGACTTGCCTTTGCCACCTCAGACCAGGCGAAGTGCAATAGAGTAGATAGGCTTGCTTCAAAAAAAGTAGAATTTTTTTCCAAGTCCCTAAAAACGCTGGTGTCTTTTACATTTCGTAAATTTTTTTGGGGTACCCTCCTTCCCCCCTACATTTCCTAACATATGGCACATAAACTATACAGTGGGCACATGTATAGGGCAACATAACAATTCTATTTTATTTTATGAAGCTTTCCCAGGCTTGTGTAGTGTTATGTATTTGCTGCTACATATTCGTCCATTGTACTTTAACTTGGCGCCGTATTCAAATTAGGCATCGCTAGCGTAACTTCGCTTTGCTTGATGAATTAACGCGATTAATTAGCGAAACTTCGCTACCTTTCACCTTCCTGGGCGCAACTTTGGATTTTAGTGAATTTGAGCAGCCCTGCGAAACTACGCCTGACGAAGTGCGGCGAAGTGCGGCGAAGTGCGGCGAAGCCATCGCTGACACATTTTCGGCACTTAGTGAATTTGCCCCATTGTGTAATTTGCCTTTATTTTTAAAACTTATTGAACTTACATAAATCACACTTCTGAGCGCATATCAAACAATCCAGTCTTATAGTGCAGATCATGGAGGTGAACCTTCGCAATACAAAGAGATGGGTTCTGCTGGCGTCTTCCTCTCCTGTGTGTTCCATCTGTACATCCACTCACTGTTGAGACCAGAAGTGATGTCGCATTTCACTGAGGTCAGCTTCTTCAGAGGTGCATCTTTGTATTGCCTGGGGCTTTCCGGATAACGGATCTTTTTTGTAATTTGGATCTTCATACCTTTAGGGGCCTATTTATTAAAACTCAATTTTTCTGGTTGAAGTTTTTAGGGGGAAAACACAATTTTTTTGTGAAAGAATAGAGATTTGAACCTAAGAGATTTATTTTACCCAAAGCTGCTAAGAATCTAAATACGAAAATACTCCATCTCAAACCTGTCGAGATCATGTAGAAGTCAATGAAAGATGTCCCTGAAGTTGTTTCTTGGCAACGTGATCTGCGCTGGATAATCTGATATGGTCTGGGTTTTTGTCCGATAATCCGATAAAGTCGCACCAACAATTTGATAAATTCGATTTTGTCAAAATATTTTTGATAAATGAGTTCAGTTTGTGGATGGTAGTTTGGTTGACTGAGATTAATTAGAGTTTTAGTAAATAACCCCCTTAGTAGAAAATAGTGTAAATATTAAATAAACCCAATAGGCTGGTTTTGCTTCCAATAAGGATTAATTATATTTTAGTTTGGATCAAGTACAAGCTACTGTTTTATTATTACAGAGAAAAAGGAAACCTTTTTTAAAAATTTGGGTTATGTGAATATTCCTGACAGGGGGTTATTTATCAAAGGTTAAGTTTAGAAGTTTGTGAGCTTTTTTAGCCGTCAAATGAACTCACAACTGGAATGGTTTCTAATTTATGAAAAAACTTGAATATTTAAAACTCGTATCAGTGTAATCGAGGTGAAAAACTCTACTTGAATCGAGTTTCCGGTGGAAAAAACCTCGAATGGCTCGAATTGATCTAGTTTTCGAGTGAAACCCACCAAAAAGGCTATTAACATCTTCAAATGGTTCAAGCGACCTCTGCCATTGACTTCTACATCACTTTGACGGGTTTTTGGTGTATTTTCAGATTCAAGCTATTTCCAGGTTCGGGGTATAATAAATCTCGTAAAATGTATTTTATTTCAACCCGAAAATTAGATTTTTAACTAAAAAACACCCTCAAAAATTGAAATTTTTCATGTAAAATATAACTCGACCTTTGATAAATAAACCCCATATTCCCAATTCCTTTCCCAGTTCAGCTACTAGCCTGAAAACATGATTGGAGTAAATAGACCCTTTAAGCAGAAGAGATTGGAAAGATTCAAAGTCATTGGTCCACGGGGCTATTGCTGTCACTTGTGGTGTGATTGCCTTTTCCTGGAATGCTTTGGGGGGCTTCATGCTCCAATTGGCAATAATGCTTAAAACTTTGTAACAGATCCTGAGTCTAGATGAGGCGATCACACAGGCCATGCTAATTTGTTAACCATCTCAAGAGATTAGTCCCTTGTGAATCCGCCACTGACATCAATCCTTGCTTCCTCCTCCTCCTTCTCCTAACTGCCAGATACAGATGCTGATTTCTTCTTTACAGGCCATTGCCTATCACTGACAGTAGGATGCAGAATCTTCGGCACATTACTTTTCTGCTACTTACATCCGTATCAAGTCTTATTTGGAATAAATAACCTGCACAGGCAGCTCTGATGTACAGCTCATGCTTAAAGCTCATCATCATATGTCCCTGCTCTGCAAACCTCACAATCCATCACATTGTGCTCTGTATCATTGGCTGTACTATCCCCATTCCTTGTCTGTCTCAGGCCGCAGAAAACATCACCAAAATCGCTTTGGAATGGGGGTCAGCGGAATTTGTCCTTATAAATAAAAAGAAAACTTGTATAATGGATGGATGTTCCTTTTGGTTTAAGTTGAACCAGAAATTGGTCTAGTACCTACTAATATGAATGGACACACAGATAAATATATACAGGTATGGGACCTGTTATCCAGAATACTCAGGACCTGGGGTTATTCATTAAAACTAACATTTTTCTGATTGGGCTTTAAAAGGGGGAAAACTTGAATTTTTCTTGCAAAAAAACTAGATTTATTATACCCTGAAGCTGCTAAAAGTCAGAATCCAAAAAATCTCAAACCTGTTGAGGTCCTGTAGAAGTCAATGGCAGATGTCCCTTTTCCAATATAAAGATATTGTGGTCTGCGCTGGGTTTCATATAACAATGCGAATAATTTAATTTTAGATATATGAAATATATTATGATTTTAGTTTTCAAGTGATAACTTGAAACGATTCCAGAGTCAAATTTGAAACATTTGCACTATTCGAGTATTTTTACAATTTTATTGAGACTTTTCCTGAACCAAATTTTTCTTTTGAGTTATTTTATTAATAAATATGGTAAAATCGTGGATGGGAGTTTGATTGAGTTCATTTTATTGAAATTATACGAAAAATTCGAGTTTTAGTAAACAACCCCCTAAATAAACCCAATAGGCTGGTTTTGCTTCCAATAAGGATTAATTATATCTTAGTTTGGATCAAGTACAAGGTACTGTTTTAATTTTACAGAGAAAGAGAAACATTTTGAATTATTAAATTATAATAGAATCTATGGGAGACGACCTTCCCGTAATTTGGAGCTTTCTGGATAACGGATCCCAAGCAGATTTCACTTGGAGAAAAAGTTAAACTTGATTAATGTGAAAAGGTTGAACTTGGTGAAAGTGTGCCAACCTTATTTACTATGTAACTTTTTAAATTTCCTACTAGTATATGTCTAACTATTTCAGTTCTGTATCTTGTCCTATTCCCTCAGTGCGTCCCCCCTTGGCATACCCATCAATTTTCACGAGATAAAATTTTTCCTTACTAAATTCCATCTAACCCAATAATGTCCATAAATGACTCCTATTCTAGAAGGAAAAATGGCAGATTGTGTAGGCGTTAGCAATAAATCGTTTCCACCTTTCTTGGATTTTGCTTACATTCTTCACGAGCACCGTCTCATTACTTGCTGTATATAAAGCTAGATTCTATTAACCTCACGCACACTGCAGGATGTTTCTTGAAGTCATTATCCATCATATATTGCTAGTCAATGTCATTTTTGGATAAGAATCTGTAGTCCTCAGCTCTTTTCCGACACAGCCGTTCAACAATGTAATCAAATGCCATGCTGTAGTGTAGATAATAGCTAATTTTATCCAATATTCCACTTTTCTCTATATATTTTACCTCTGTTCCCAGGCAAAGACCAAAATTAAAAGAAAAAAAAAATCAGACGTGAAAAGATTGAGTGCGGGAAGCGTCTGATCTGCTGCTGTTCCAAAGCATCCCCCCACCAACATCATTAGACTCCTGCCGCCGTGTGACCTTGGCTATTCAGGAAAACTACACTTCGCTGCTTAAAATACATGTTCTTCTTCTTTCAAATGAAAAGGCAACTTGTAAGGTTTGCTAAAAGGAGTGCTGTGCAAGTCACAATTATGTTAGGTAGAGGTCATTTTTTAAAGGACTGTAGATAGCCAGTTCTAAATTGAGCTGAAACTATGAATTCTTTTTAGTTCCCACCAGGGCTGCCATTACAAATCACGGGGCCCCATACAACAACATTTTCAGGGCCCCCTAGGTGGCCAGGGTTTTAATAAAATAAAAAAAACACACATTGGTGTTCAGTAAAACTGAACTTGTGACTTCAGGACTTCAAGTTTGGCTCCTTTTGTGACTTCAGGTCTTTTGTGGCTTCAGGACTTCAATGTTGGCTCCTTTTGTGGCTTTTGGGTCTTTTCGTGGCTTCTGGGCTTCAAGTTCGGCTTCTTTCGTGACTTCGGGTCTCTATGCAGCTTCAGGACTTCAACTTCGGCTCATCGGCTCTTCGGGACTTCGGCTCTTCGGGACTTCAGCTCTTCTGGACTATGGCAGTTCGGGACTACGGCAGATGCAGCTCAGCAGTCAAGGATGTGATAATGTAATGGATTCCGGGACTTTAAGCGCCTCTGTTTTTCCTATACCATATGAGTAAAAATGGGCAAATTTGTCCCATTTCTCTTCGCCAAAAAATGCACGGATTTCCTGCGAAATTCACTAAACAAATTTCAATTTCGGTGCCTGTGATAATTTTTATACGTGTGCCTATTTTGTCCAAATGCATTAAATTCAATAGTGTCTGAAAAATGTTGATGCTCGACAGTTTTTACAACTATGCTGACGTGCCCAAATATTTTTGACAAGCCGGATTTTTCAGTGGTGGCAAATTTTCTCCTCGGTTTCACAAATTTATACACCAGCTGAAAATGTGGAAAATTTGCCGCAAATTCACACCTGCCAAATGTAGTCGCCCATCAGTACAATAAATGAGCTATTGCTACTCTTCCTCCCCCCAGCTTTCTTCTTAAAGGCTTATGGGAAGCTTCTTCAACACTTCTCTTGTTTTCATGAAATAAAGCCAGAGCTTTGGGTTATGTACATGGGTGTCCACAGAAGGTGGGCAGTTGCCCCACCCTGACTTCTCCAGCTAGTTCTAAGAAATAGTTTGTAAATGTAATTATCAACAACACAAAATATTTTTATACTTTCCACCCTAAGACAAGCCTTCCGCATTGTCATGAATAGTGTCATCTTCATTGTGATTCTACCCTATGTAATGTTAGCTTACTTGTCCTCCTTGGAAAATTTTCTGAGTACAACCATGGTTATGTGCATACCTGAAGCAATGGAAAATCAAATGCACTAATCCCAACTGAAGTGACAATGAAGTAATCAATGTTCTCATAAGTCTCTTGGCCTTTGTGTTTCCTCAGCCCTGATCATTATCATTATTATTGAGTGAAGGGGACTAGAATGAGTGAACAACAGAACAAAGTGCTTGAGGTCAGGTATGCAATGCACAGCCAGGCAAGAAATGTGTAATTCCACTGCCGATAAATCTAATGCACACAGACAAGCCAATAACAACGTAAATAACAGGACAATGTTCCAGCATGAAAGCAATAAACTTGACGTCAGAATGTTGTTAGTTTCCCCCTCCTTCCCCTTTCTTTGTCAGCTCAGTTGACTTTCACTATGACACGTCACTATCCTGAAGAGCAGAAAAGTCTTGGGCTCAGCATTCTTCTTATTATATGACCCGTCACTCTGTATCAGTGCAATGCCCTGTACCCAGTGCAGCTCCCAAAGACACAATGACTCTCTATGTTCTTAGGCCCCCCTGAAAGGTAAAAGGTGACTCTTTGAATTACTCATCTTCTCAGAAAGCACTGAAACTGTTGAGACTATCCTGGGGGGTGCAGTCAGATTTAACCAGGGAAGAAGAGCTTGTCCGGGATACTCTGCATATATTGTGTAGTCGGCAGAATTAATTCAATGTGTATCTTCTTTAGCACAGGTTGGGGTGGGCCATCTAAACAGCTCTGTTTTATTTATTCTTCATGTTTGTTAAGAAAAACCCATATAATATCATCTTATAGATCTTTTTATGATGTCCACATAAAATATATCTAATATAATATTTAACACTTTGCTACCTTTTGATCGAAAGCTCTTTACCATTTATCAAGAAGACACACAGATATTCCTTGGTGTTTACAAAATAATATTAATAGCAGTCAAAGGCTTGGATGAACTGGTGGGTCTCGAGTCTGGTTTTAAATATCTCCAAAGAAGGAATTTCACAGACTATAAAGGATAGGGAGTTCTAAATTGGGGGAGAGTCATAGGAAAAGCCTCAAGGATTTTGGATATGGTGCGTGGGAGTGTGGGGTTCAACAGTTCTCCAAGATTACCAGAGATTTCATTATTTTAAAATTTATATGACAGCAAGTCAATCTTAAAACATGCCCTCAATTTTACATGAAGCTGGTATGAAGAGCTAGGAACTGGTATTATGTGGCTTGATCAGTTTGTTGCATTCTGTACCATCTTCTTAAAAAAGACACTACAATGATTTAGCCACGAGGGCCCAAATGTATTAAAGAGATACTGAGGTAGGGTTAAATCCCCTGCAGTCTGAACCACATGGTGTGAAATTCCCCTAATGTGAGCGACAGGGTCTACCTAGAGCTTTGTGAGGGGCGGGAGACTTGTCCCAGTGTAGCATGTTTGGTAGATACCGGAGGGTTACACATTGTGTCACTGCTGCACCATTTTTGTATATAAAGGAGATGCCATGTGCTCACAGCCATGGTTTCTGCTAGTGCTCCACTTTCACTTTGGATACAGGATGGAGTGATCGTCGGCTGGGGTGCTGCAGGGGCAGACCTCAGCCGACGGGAAAGGTATTTGGGCAGTAGCACTAACCTGGGCCAAGTGTGCTCTTTTGAGACTTTTTGTCTGCAAATGAGTAGTGTGGGACTTTGCCTGGCAGGGAATTACCAGGATAGGACTGTCACAGGTTCCCCAGGGTAGTGGGTCATGCTATTCAATGCATTTGTACTTACCCTTTATTCTGCTCTTTCTTTATTATAAAGTTGATATTGTTATAAAGCAAAGTGTGTGTTGAATGTGTTTCCTAATGGGGCCACCCACAGGTGTATTCCCGGATCCCATTAGGTGGAGGCACTGCCATGAGTGGTAATTCCCAGTACCCTTTCACTTAACAAAGGGGACTCAGGACCCAAGTTCGTAAGACGGTACAACCTTGGCACCAGGGGGGTCGCCAAGAGGGTGTTACACTGACACCAGAAATTAAACCATTTTTTACATCATAATATTGCCTTTGAAAGCTACTTATAACTTTGCCATAAAGTATTTGTCAGATGCTTTTACATTACCTATCTGATGCTCAGTGTTCCTGCATGAGGGGAATGCCATATTTGTGCAGCAGGAGCCCGTTAGAATTAGAAAATCTGACACGCTGAGATGGGACAGTCAGGTTGGCAAAACAGTCTTTTCCAAGTGAAAAAATTGCTGTTTATTATTTTGTAAACAGCAATTTTTTTCACTTGGAAAAGACCCAGAGTGCGGTTCATTTGTTATTTTTGTTTTTACTATATAACCTGCACCTAGGCATTTGATATATATAAGGAGTGCTCCAGGTCGATAATTTGTGTATATATATATATATATATATATATATATATATATATATATATATATATATAGTAAAGAATGGACCCGCACTCCAATGTTCTTAGTGAAAAAAATTTTTTGTGTTTTATTCACAATGCATATCCAACGTTTCGGTCCACGCTGGGACCTTTCTCAAGGAAAGGTCCCAGCGTGGACCGAAACGTTGGATATGCATTGTGAATAAAACACAAAAAATTTTTTTCACTAAGAACATTGGAGTGCGGGTCCATTCTTTACTACATATGCAAAAAACTTGACCAACGCACCCATCATCTAAGAAATCCGGTAAGAGTGCGCTCACCACAATTGACTTTATATATATATATATATATACCAATGTTTCATAGACCAGCACTCCCTTTAATGTAAGACAAACAATCTTTTATTGCATCTTTATCCAGCGTTTCGGTCCCCGTTGGGACCTTTTTCAAGGATGTATATATACAGTATATAAGTAGGTTTTTTTGTGTCATTATCAATTTAATTATGATACATTCTCAGTCTCAGTGATATACCTGGGGTGTTATATGAGGGAAGATACAGAAGACATCAAAACACAATCAGTGGTAGGAGCTTTAAGTTCTTACCATAGCTGTAAAGGGACATTTCCAAACTTTAGCTAAATAATGAAATACAAAGACATCTTGCAGAATGCCAGCATCAGTTACACCTTATACACATTATTGCCTTTCATCGTAGGCAGGCAAGTTTAGAACTAGCAGAAAGCAGAGGCAGCAGATATTTCAGAGAAGGGTGTTGCCGGTGAACAGGATTTAATTTTTTTCATCTAGCCATGTTGGTGTAAATAAATACATTACGGTTAATCTTGCTGGGCGTATAAGAGACCTGGCATGCGGAGTCCAGAGACAAGGAGGTCAGATCTGGAGGAGCACAGCAATTAACTTCCAATGTGAGCAACATCTGCTACCTGCTCCCCTGGCCAGATGCAGATTAAAGTTGATGCAGACATTTCATTTGTCATATTACAGACAAGGCAGTAGCACATCCTGCAGCCCGCTGTCCCCAACATCTGTCAAAATAGGAAATAATTTTGCTTGGTTCACTATTTTGGGATAAATTGCTTAGCTACTGAGACCTCTTTATCTGAAATGTCATTGCCATTGTAGCACACCTGACATCAAAGCAAAGCCATTTCCAGATCTTACGTATTTCTTGGCTAGTCAGTAAAATGCACCACTTAAACTCTGATTTTCCTTTGTGTACCAATCATTGGCCAACAATGTACAGTCGCCTTCTGCTAAATTCATTGTTCATTTACATTCTAACAAAAGCTAAAGACTTACATTCACCAAGTTCAACCTTACTTCAACCCAAAATAAATTCATAAATGATCAGAAGACACAAACATACAGTATTACAAAATACAAAAGCTGGAAAATATAATTTTAAACCCAATCTTATTTTTTGTGCCCTTTTTATTTTTAGGTCATCTACTGGCCATATGGTCCCCAACAGAAGACTCTGACAATGATGGGACCATGTGTGCAACATCAGAAGTTTTTGCCGGCAGGCTCAGACATCTATACCATCCTCTGCTACTCTGTGAGCTAGATTCATCAGCATATTAGACCTCCACTTAATCAACATCCTAATGTCTAGGGAGTGATGATGATCAATATCTAACTGTTCAGAAGACCCTGCGTGTGATGCTCAGATGGAGAGTCTTATGCATTTTCCCTACAACTTGAAAAGTTATCGCCCCTAACTAGTGATGGGCGAATTTATTCGCCAGGCGCGAATAAATTCGCGAAACGCCCGCGAAACTTCGCGGCAAAAATTCGTTATAAAAATTTTTTGCCGCAAATTCGCGAATTTCGCGAATTTTTGGGTGAAGCGAAACGCCGAAAATTCGCCCATCACTACCCCTAACCTGTTCCAATGCAAGCAAACATACAGAGCCATGGAAGTGTATTTTGTATCCTTTAGGTGCCTTTTTATACAGCAGCGTTGACAATCAAAAACATATCTCCGTAGCTGGTTTCTAAACATATGCTTTATAGAGTCATCTTAACTTGCATCTGCCCTTTCTTCAACAGGCATCAATAGACCTAGCTCACTTTCCTAAGAGTGCAAATGCAACAATATCAGAAGTAACTGCACTGTTCAACCTCTAACCCCCAAAGCTGCCAGAAGCATATATACAGGGCCTAAACAGTATGTCACAGTGAAGAAACTGTCTGGTTCTGTTGCCCTTTAAACGCTGCAGAAAAGTTCAAGGTCCTGGAGGGGGTAAAGCATTTTGAGCATTATGGTGCCTTTAAATGGCATTGCAGTTGTAAAGCAGCTTACAGACCCTTTGATCCATGAGAACTTAACATGCATCCCTATAGGTATTATACCTAAGATGAGCTGACAAAATCAATGCTCACAGAATTCTACAAACATATATGCCCCATGGAACATATTTATCCAGTTCATGGCCTGGAGCCCATAGTTAATGTAGGAGCTCATTCCAAATATTTCCTTCTGCCATTTACTGTATTCATTCATTGCACGACTGTCCCGCAGGGATTCATAATCAATGTCAGAAAGGTGAGTGACTTGGGCTCGCCAGCCTGACATGTTGACAGAATGGGGGCAGAAGAAAACAAATATCTGAATTTTAAAATCTGCTATTCAGTTATGACTTTTAGAACAATGAAGTAATAAAAGAACAGTAGGATTTGCCCTTTGTGGGTATTCAGGGCACACATGTAGTCTTTGATGATGGCACAGGGGGTGCAGGGTTAATCTGCTCCTAGATTATTCTGCCAAAATGAAAATGGTGGCTGCATTCAGTGCAATGAACAAAATGCAATTTTTGATGCCAAAAACATGTGTTCATAACATACAATGCAGCTGATGCCTGGCATCAATAATAGCATTAGCAACCAATAAGCTTTGTACAAGTCAGATGAATCCAGGGTCGGACTGGGTCTGCAGGACACTGGCGAAAAACCCTGTGGGCCCCTGGCCTTTGTGGACGCTGCTGGCACAGACTCGATATTGGCACTGCCCCCTGACCTCCCTCTGGGCCCCTGCTCCTACCTTTTTTCCTGCGGGGGGGCAGAGGGAGGTCGGGGGCAATGCCAATAGTGGGTTGTGGCTGGGGTGTGGGGCCTGAGGTTTCTAACGTATCTTCACCGTTGAGGCAGGGGGCCCAGGGGTCCGAACCTGGATGAGTCCATGGGTTCAACATGCTCTTGGAAAAACCGAGTCTAGCAGTGTCGGACTGAGACCATTGCCCACCTGGTCCCCCACCCAGCCATTAGCGCCTCTGAACACCCTCCTCTGCGCTGCACAACACATACCTTATTCGACTCCTTGTGGATGAGATTGTGTAGGTGGGAGCAATGAGATTGGCACCAACAGTTCCCAGTCAGGAGAAGAAACGGACCTAGGTTGACGGGGCAGATGAGGGCTGGGGCCCACTGAGTTTTTTCTTGGTGTCCCACTGGCCCAGTCTAGGCTAGTCATAGTAACAGATTTCAATAGCATACATACATGCCGTTGGGTGCAAGTCATCAAAACTTGCTGAAGGGTTGCATTGGCCAGTAGCTAAAAACATGTATAAGCAGAATTGTGATTAGTAGCGATAAGTGCTCAGTTTTGTGTCTATAATGGGGGCAGGATTGTATTGTGGAACTATTTACATTGTGGAAGAAGTTTATACTCTGAACCCCATAAAAGCTGCTACTTCAATGACAACCGCTTTTGCAAGAGCATATGGATTTCAAGACCTTCATCTGACCAAATGGTTAAAAAAACAAAGCCGTAGTTGAACAAAGCTCTTAATATCCAACACAGACAGAAGGCAAGCTGGGCCTGTTTGCATAAATTGAGGGCTATTGCTTTATTGATTGACAAATGTACTTGAATTGCAATTGGCTACAATAAAAGCCAGCAAATTCATTGTAACCCTGCTTGCGGTCATAAGGGAATGCTGCCTATTGATCCCCTCCCACAGCAGGATTCTTTATTACAATGCTCTTATTCCTTTTTTTTGTTTCTGCTGCTAGACTCTTGTCTTTGGTGGCTGATAGAAAGGCCTAGAAGCAGGGAGAGACGCTGAGATAGATACTGTAATGGAAATAATTGCACCTTTGAACCTTTTGACAGTTTATTTAAGTGGACAGTTTTTGCTCTTCTCTCTCTTCTTTCCACTGTGCTGCATATCCCAAGTCTGCTCACACCTGAATGCCAGCTTTTATCTTCCCGCTGACTTGGAAATATTGGCTGTTTTCTAACAGCTGTGGGACTAGCTTCTCCGGAGCTGGATGTCAGCAGTTAATGTATGTGCTCCTCTATCCTCTCTTACCCGACATGAACTATGTGCTGAGGACCTGTGGACGGAACCACAGAGGTTGTAGCATAAATGGGAACGGCAGTTCACAATATCCCAGTCTCTTGTAAACTGACTCAGGATAATAATAATAATAATAATATTACATGGTTAATGGACTTAATTTTCTGTTTGCGTAATGAATGGCCCATCGGGTTCCAAACTTCCAGGGCCCCTGAGTACATGCACTGCACCACATATACTTTTTTTGATGGCCCAGCCGATCAGGGGAGCAGGTCTGGGCTGCGGGGATCCGAGGGCCGGTGTCCCGCCCGGTGTCCCGCCCGGTGTCCCACTGGCCCAGTCCGACCCTACAATTCAAAAGAGACCCAACTACGTTTGACGCTGATCTACCAATCAGAGAGTCCATGACAGTAAGCCTCAACATGCAACTAACTTCCAGTGCAATTGTGGACAATTAGGAAATAGGATCTCTTTGCAGATTAGTGTTGCTGTTCCATTGGCATTCCCTATATTTGTCATGCAGGTATATTTTCCAGAGGTAAGCAACCTACATGGCCCATGGAAGGCCCAGGCATACCAAATGTTAACCCATGTGCTTACAAGGAGTAAGCTTTCCCATCTACCACAGCCATCAATTTTACACAATTTTTGAAGAATCGTCCTATTTCAAATTTCTGCCCTTCGTATAATTCTATAATTTTCAAAACTGACCAAGTGCTTTGTATTTGCACTATTATGTTGGGCATGGCAGTCCATGATCTCTTTAATAATAATTTCCTAAGGCAAAAAGGCTCAAATTTTTCACAACAAAGTCGACCTAACTTCCAACCACGATTTTACCTAATTTATCAACAAATCAGCTCGAAAAAGTTGATGTAGAAAAAGTCTCAACAAAATTGTGCAACAATTCGAATTGTTATCAAATTTTGTGCTTGAATCATATGACTTTTTTTAGTACATGTTAGCTAGAGTAGATAAGATTTATTGTAACTTTACTGTAGTTATAAGAAGACCTTTTTGGAACTTTATTGTATATAGCTAGAGTAAACAACTTCATTGTAACTTTATTTTATTATTGTATTATAGCACTGCGTGTTAATTGTCTAGTTGGTGAAGAAGGCATTCAAGTAAGAATTTAATTGAACTGTGTACGCCGTACTCTGTACATAGGACAATAAAACTTTGAATGTTGAATCTCATCTTCAAATTGTAAAAGCAACATCTGCCATTGACTTCTACATGACCTCGACAGGTTTTAGCTGGAGTATTTTCGGATTTGGATTTTTAGCAGCTTCAAGGAAATACATCTCTAAAAATTCAGATTTTTTTCCCTTTAAAAACTCGATCGAGGTTTAATAAATAGGCCCCTAAATATTCAGCCAGGTGCTCATCATGCAGTTGAATGCCTATATACTGGCTATAAGGTAACCTGGGAAAAAGGCCTATTAGCACCATCTGCCCAATGTAGTATTCAGACTTTGGGTCAGATGCCATGCATAGCAGAACCTACAAATCGAGGTCCATTGTGGATGCACCCAGGGAAAGCAATAGGCTCCCAAGATCAATAGCTTAACAATATTTTTCCATGTAGGTATAAAGAAACGATTCTTGCGATACTGTTTTGGGAGTAGAGGTATGGGATCCGTTACCCGGATCCGTTATCCAGAAAGCTCCAAATTATGGAAAGGCCATCATAGACAGCGTTTTATTCAAATAATCCAAATTTTTAAAAATGATTTCCTTTTTCTCTATAATAATAAAACAGTACCTTATACTTGATCCAAACAAAATATAATTAATCCTTACTGGAAGCAATACCAGCCTTTAAGGTTTATTTAATGTTTACATAATTTTCTAGTAGACTTAAGGTATGAAGATTGAAATTATGTAAAGATCCATTATCAGGAAAAACCCCATGTCCCGAGCATTCTGGATAACAGGTCCAATACCTGTATTGTATTAAACTTTACAGCTTTTTATAGCTTTTTACCTTTGAGCTAACTTTTAGTATGATGTGTGATATTGGTTTTCATTTTTTAGAATTTGTGGTTTTTGAGTTATTTAGCTTTTTATTCAGCAGTTCTCCGGTTTGCAATTTCAACAATCTGGTTGCTAAGGTTCAAATTGCCCTAGCGATCATGCATTGCTTTGAATAAGAGACTTCAATATGGATAGGAGAGGGTTTGAATAGAAAGATGAGTAATAAATAGCAGTAATAACAATAAATGTGTAGCTTTACAGAGCATTTGTTTTTTCAGATGTGGTCAGTGACCCCATTTGAAAGCCAAAAAGAGTCAGAAGAAGGATTTTACCTCGAGGGTCGAATTCGAGGGTTTTTTAACCCTCGAAATTCGACCCTTGATAAATCTGCCCCTTAATGTAAACTACATTAGTGCTTCGAAGTTTTAAATATATTACAAAATTGTGCATATAGCTTGCTGCAGCAAACAACCGCTGTCTTCCTCAACATATTTGTTTACAGCTTTCCAGCAAAGGGAGCCACCTGCTAAATACTACTGAAAACAGTGAAGCTCTTATATGTCCAGATCATCAATCAGTTAAGGCTTGCCTTGAGACTGATCGTTAGGAGAACATCAACTTGCAAGCATAAGACAGGAGACTGGGGAAATGGATATTATTATTATTATTTATTTATTCTAACCACTTGGCTTCCTTGATATGAATAATGCACACAAGCTCCTTTTCAATCTCGTGTCCACTGTGACTCCTTAAAACATAGCTGTATTTGGCAATACTTCAACTCTGTTAAGTCTACTATTTGATATTGAGGAATGTTTGGGTCTGTTTTCTCAAAGTAACTGTAGTTTCTGTGTAAAGGCAGTCAGATAGTCAGCAGCCTTGATGCTAAATATATATGATCTGATCAGAGCCATTTTCTTTATTAAAGGGATGGTTCCCCTTTAAGTTAACTTTTAGTATGTTATAGAAATTTGCGTTTGGCTTTCATTATTTATTTTATATCGTTTTTGAATTATTTGCCTTCCTCTTCTGACTCTTTCTATCTTTCAAATAGGGTCACTGACCCCAGCGACCAAAACTGTAGCTCTGTAAGGCTACACCTGTATTGTTATTGTTACTTTTTATAACTTTTATTTCTATGATGGCCCTCTCCTGTTCAAAAGCCCATCTCTTGTTCAATCCACTACCTGGTTGCTAAGGCACTACCAACCAGATACCTGCAAATAAAAGATGTCACTAGTTTGCAGCCATTGGAAATCTCTTGCTATGCTAAAGCCAGCCACACCTCCACTTTTTACAATCCACTCATACCAGTTTGGACCCAGTTTGACCTCCCAGATGCTGGGACCTGACTACTGCAGTTGTATATACAGTCTAGACAGATAATGTCAAGGTTTAATTATGGGTTTACAGCCTAGACCAGCAGTAGTGGGAATAGCTAGGGATGGACAGGCAGATTTGCAAGAAATTTACATTTACCTATCATCATGTCAAGATTTATTTATGGGTTTATAGCAACTTCAACAGCAGCTTGCAGGATTCAGCCCACGTCTTCTTCATGCCACTAGCACTAGTAAAGGACGACTTTTATCACACTTGCAAAATAGTGGATAGCCCCACCTGGACCTAAATTTGAACCTTAAGTATTAGCTAGGAACTATGATTCAGGCCAGCAGAGGTCCAATTACCACTTTACTTGGGCATCATACGGCTCTATGACACTGCTATGCATCTGGGGTGCCAGGACCCAATGTGAGATTATAACTTTTGCCTAACGTTTCCACTGGGTAAATTAATTTTTTTTTTAAATGCCAGTTTTTTTTAAGGGGAGTCTGGACACATGCCCTAACTTGTTGCAAAACTTGCATAAGTCTTCAGCAGTTTGGTACATCTCGAATTTTTAAGTTACCGTATATACTTGAGTATAAGCCGAGTTTTTCAGCATCCAAAATGTGCTGAAAAAGTCTACCTCGGCTTATACTCGAGTCAGCGGGCAGTAGCTGAGATTGCAGTCACTTTTAATCATTCCTATACCAACAGTTTGCTTGGGGAGAGACTGCAATATCACACAGCGCCCTCTGTTGGTTATATGATAGAATAACAGTGTGACCTCTGTTGGTTTTATGAAAGAATAACAGTGACTGCAATATCACACAGCGCCATCTTTTGGTTTTATGAAAGAATAACTGTGACTGCAATATCCCACAGCACCCTCTGTTGGTTTTATGAAAGAATAACAGTGCGCCCTCTGTTGGTTATATAAAAAAATAACAGTGACTGCAATATCACACAGTGCCATCTGTTGGTTATATGAAAGAATAACAGCGACTGCAATATCACACAGCACCTTCTGTTGGTTATATGAAAGATTAACAGTGATGGCAATATCACACAGCACCCTCTGCACATGGTAGTGGGACAGTGGGACAATGCACACAGTAATCCGTTTGGCAATTCTCTGTCACCATCAACTTTGCAAAGAAGTCCGGTTGATCGCTGGGGGGTCGCTTTGGCGGAATGTGCGCTGCTGAAAGACAGGGCTGTAGTTGTGTCTAGGCTTATACTCGAGTCAATAAGTTTTCCCAGTTTTCGTAGGTAAAATTAGGTAACTTGGCTTATACTCGGGTCGGCTTATACTCCAGTATATACGGTATGTTGTCTACTTGCTCATTTTGTACCAGTGGAGTAAACATGGCTACATCATTTATGTCACAGGAAAAAAGGATATGGTTGTGTCTATCAGATATTGGATATCTATTATTCCAATAAGATATGGCCCAAAAGCAATACACCCTGAGAGTGGTGAGTGAGAATCAACAGTTATCTGTATTTGGCTTTTGGTTGGCTTCTTCCTCTTAAGAACTATAACAATCTTAAATCTATTTTTCCTCCACTCTTCACTCACCTTCCTCATTTAACTAGTCTATTCTCTTTATATACACTCTACTGCATTGTATTGTATTTTATTCATTTTTAAAGTGCAATAAATGTACACAGTGCTTTACAAGGCGCACACACAAACAGGAGTATAGTAGGGTTACCAGATCACATGGCAATTCAGGGACCTTTAATAGAGGCAATTTTAGTTATATTGTAATTTAAATTAAATTACAATCAGTGCAGTCCTTCTAGCTGGATTTTTTAGGCATGTCCAGGGTTAGACTGGACCAGTGTGTGCCCCAGCCCTCATGGTACCAGTTAATCCAGACCCAACCTTCCGATGAGGACAGTGTACACTCACCGTGCTCCCCCAGACTTTCCCCAATCGCGGTCACTAAGGACAGAAGTTAAAGGTACATGTGGGAAGGAAGAGGAGGAGAGTTGTGGTGCCGGGTACTGCCTGGGGGCCCTGAGTGGGTGTGGGGGGCCCCTGACATAGCAGCCTCAGTGGGCCCTGGACACCTCAAGACCAGCCCTGGGCATGTCCCTGAATTTTCAAGTGATCTGGTAACCTTAGGAATAGTTGGTAGGAGTTTCAATGGAGAATGGCTATGGTACAGATATTAAAGGCCAAGTACTTGAGTGAGCAAGAGTGCCCATGGACAACAGAGCCCACAAGAATTTATTAGGTAACCTGTTGGGCTGGTCCTAGACTAATCCCCCACCACTTCAACCAATTAGATCTACACTGAGCAAAGAGAATAATTGTAAAGGGGATTTGGTTTAAATTGATGTACAGATTAAGAGGGCTTGACTGATAACAACTGACTTGTAAAGTCACACCCAATTTATACTGAAATGAATGTGCACAATATGCATTACTAAGACGTGCTCCATCTGTTATTCCTACAAACATATTTCACTTAATAAAATGATGATTGGCAGCTTAGCTTCCCCATATGGCAGACTTCTCTAAATGAATGATTCGCATTGCCAGACCTTGAGTTTAGCCTCATATTCTAAAATTCTTCCCTGCCCGAGGACAGTCTATCATTTAAATAAATATTGATCCTTCCCGATCCTTCGGTAAGATATACGATATTCCAAGGCATATCTCAGGCTCCACTGGCACTACCAAATGAATGTCGAGACGTCGCTGGCAGCTGAAAGCAAAGCAAGAAAACAATCTGCATATTTTGTGATATGTGATTGAGAAACAGAGCTAGTAACATATGCCAACCATCTCCAAATGTGCTGATTGTGTCTCCAAAATTAACTGTGTAAAACAATGTATCAGCATCAGATCTGCTAATTACACAAGTATTTATCAAATAAGTAAAAAGCTGATCTGTGTCTGTGTCTGGTATCAACCAATAAATTGTTCTGGGGCTTTGAGGATAGGGGTACACTGAAATTAAGAAACAGTAGAAACATGGTACCCATAGTAGCAGTGGGATAATAGTCTATGGGAAGGGACTGTGACTGTGGGATATCAGGTATAGTAGGGAGAGATGGTGCCTATAGTAACAGTGGATAATAGTCTCTGGGAAGGGAGTGTGGCAGTGGGATAGCAGGTATAGTAGGGTGAGATGGTGCCTATAGTAACAGTGGGATAATAGTCTCTGGGAAGGGAGTGTGACTGTGGTATAGCAGATATAGTAGGGCGAGATGGTGCCTATAGTAACAGTGGCATAATAGTCTCTGAGAAGGGACTGTGGCTGTGGGATAGCAGGTATAGTAGGGAGAGATGGTGCCTATAGTAACAGTGGATAATAGTCTCTGGGAAGGGAGTGTGACTGTGGGATAGCAGGTATAGTAGGGAGAGATGGTGCCTATAGTAACAGTGGATAATAGTCTCTGGGAAGGGAGTGTGGCAGTGGGATAGCAGGTATAGTAGGGTGAGATGGTGCCTATAGTAACAGTGGGATAATAGTCTCTGGGAAGGGAGTGTGACTGTGGTATAGCAGATATAGTAGGGCGAGATGGTGCCTATAGTAACAGTGGCATAATAGTCTCTGGGAAGGGACTGTGGCTGTGGGATAGCAGGTATAGTAGGGAGAGATGGTGCCTATAGTAACAGTGGGATAATAGTCTCTGGGAAGGTACTGGGGTTGTGGTATAGCAGGTATAGTAGGGAGAGATGGTGCCTATAGTAACAGTGGATAATAGTCTCTGGGAAGGGAGTGTGACTGTGGGATAGCAGGTATAGTAGGGAGAGATGGTGCCTATAGTAGCAGTGGGATAATAGTCTCTGGGAAGGGGCTGTAGCTGTGGGATGGCAGATATAGTAGGGAGAGATGGTAGCCGTGGGGATAGTAGCCAATGGGAAGGGTCTGTGGGAAATTTTGACTTACCTACCACATCGCTGTACAGAGATTATATATCATTAACATCAGTCACTGACCAAGGGGAGCTTATAAATAAACACACAGTTTTCTTGCATTTATGTTTTGGGAGTGTGAAGGAATCAGTGGATGAAACCCACACAGACAGGGAGAGAATATACTAACAGAGCCCTGTCTGGAATTGAACTTAGGACACCAGCACTTTAAACCACTAGAACCATTATCTACAGTCACAAACTGTAAAGTATAAACTGTACCTTCTGTGACTGTTTTTATTGGATACATATGGACAGAGACGCTCAGTGAATTCAAACTGGCAGTTTGTTTTGTTTTGCCCCCTGAGAGCTGCTTGCTAAATGAATGCTGCTATTTTCAAATCAGGATGCTAATTTAATTGATAAATTTATATCAAAGCAATCCACCTAAATAATTTCTACATTTATACAGAGCATTGTTGGGCATGATTGAGCGGTAATATGTAATGCAGAACAAAATGTAATATTTCCTTTATGGAATCATCTTCATATAAATGAATATAAAGCAGCACAATTTATCTTGTATTTTATCTGCCGATTAGGAGCAACCCTATCATTTTATATCATTTAGTAACCATATCATTCCTTCTGCGGTGCTTACCTTATCAGTAAATATATACTCCTGATCTTTTCCCAGCTGTTAAATAAAAGCATTCTGTTATGGAGCCAAATATAAGAATATACATCTCTCCAATGAATATTTATACATCAGTCTGGCACAGTATGCAGTGATGTAAAAAGAAAAAAACATTAAGAAAATACAACTCAGTAACGCAGCTACATGCAGAGCCGCCAATCAGCCCTTTCTGTATCACTTTAGGTGATAGTACAGCCCAGTGTACAACACGCTTTGCAGGGCAAATGTAAAGGGAATGTAACATAGGATTGTTGGAAAGCATTCATATAAAGTGTCACTATTCACTATCCATTCTAAATAGTACAGGTACCATTTCAGCTTGCTTTGCCTGATATGCCACAATTTGTTCTGCTATCCCACAGCCACAGTCCCTTCCCAGAGACTATTATCCCACTGTTACTATAGACATCATCTCTCCCTACTATACCTGCTGTCCCACAGCACAGTCCCTTCCCAGAGACTATTATCCCACTGCTGATGATCTGGCATGGGTGCACTGATATCACGGAAAAGAGAGAGTCCAATGTGATGACACAAGGGAATTGAATTGGGGCGGGATGTGGCGGGATGGCTTCCCGTTACTTTTTTTAAATCACTATTCTCCATCCCGTTGGGAGGGATGATATGATTGATAATACCAGAGCACTAATATCGCATTCAGTTAATTTGCATAACGGTGCCAAAATTTGTACTTTTATTTGTTTTGAGGACCTCCTGTATGGAAAGCATATTAGGACATACTCAGTGGAAATCACTCTCCTGCATGCGATCTCCTAAGGCAGAAAAATACAGCATTGCCTGCTTTTACTCTCACCCATCCTTCAAAGGCTGCAGTCGCGCCTCCATCCTGGGTCCTTGGGACCCATCCTGGGTCCTTGGGACCTCCCTCCTCACTCTACAGCCGTCAGCTCAGCAATGCTTTCCATACTGCTGTTCAGCTCTGTGAGGAAGCGGTGGTAAAAATGTTCCTGCCCACCGCTGCTTGCCTCTCCCTGCCTCCACCCTCCCTGCAGCTTTTACCTTATGTACTCAAAACCCACTTTAACTGGTTCCCACTTGTGCTGGCTGATTTTGGGTTGGTTGGGTGGCACTCGGCTGGCAACGTTTTTCCACTCCCAGTGGGAGTCTCCCATTGCTCCCCCCTCTGCCATTTTAAGTAAAAATTGTTGGGCTGGGGACTTTAATCGAACCCCAGCGACATAAATATAAATTTTAAATGTAGCTGGGGTGTCAGAAAAATTTAAAAGGATTTAAACACCACATACCTATCAGCTTTAAACCCAGCAACACACTGAGGCAACAACTTGTTCACCCAAAAGACCCCATCCTAAAGCACAAGAAGAGTAACATTGTGTATGCAGTGCAGTGCGGAGTGCTCTGATTTGTATGTGGGGGAAACCAAACAACAGTTACACCAGCGTATGGCGCAGCACAGAAGAGCCAGCTCTTCTGGTCAGAACTCAGGTGTGTAATTACATCTAAAAGAAAAAGGACAAACGTTTGAAGACTGCCAAATCCAGATTCTAGACCGGGAGAGCGATTGGTTCAAAAGAGATGTTAAATAAGCCATATATGTAAAAACTGAAAAACCAAGTCTGAATCGAGGCGGGGGGTGCGACATCTATTGTCTGCCACATACCATGCTATTTTGGCACCTCTCCCTGGAAGGTTTAATAACACACAAAGCCCCAATCTTGCTAATACAATCAACACCTAATTTAATGACATTATTGTGGATTATAATAAACAGATTATGCTGATTGGAGCAACATTTCAGAGGATATATATTCTTGAAGGAAGATTTACAAGTTATTCTGAATTGAGAAAGCCAGTTGGATGACTGGAAACGTCAAAGTCTAGTTGATTTGACTTATTTCTATAGATATACTTTTTATAGTTTTTTACTTATGTTTGATTAATAAAATGTGCATTTTTAATTAAATTTCTGTACTGGGGGTATTTATACATAAAATTGCCACAATCCCATCCTGGTTTAGCTGGGGGCATGGTCACAAAAGGGGACATGGTCCAAAGGAAAAATTTTGATATGTGCGCCGTCAGCTTGCTGTGGGCCGGGCTTTTCTGTGGGCGGGGCTACACATGCCACACACACCATCCCTTCACCTTTTTTTCCCAATTCAAGCACTGCATAAGAGGAGCGTGCATCACAGGCTCACTAGAAGGTCCACTTTACAAGATTTAAACTAAAAAGAGCACACATTTAATAGGAGCTTGTCTACTCTACGCTCAGTTTACAGCAATCCGAATGAAAAATGAAATTACAAGTGTTAAATCCAAGGGAATTAAAAGATCTCAGGTTTGTGCTTGCGGCTCCATTAGCTGAAATTTTTAATCAGTCATTGCTGACAGGAGTTGTTCTGGATGAGTGCAAACCTGGGCATATTGTGCCACGGTATAAAACAGGTTGGAAGGAAGAGCCTGTTAATTACACACTTCCATGTTTGACATCTATGCAGGAGCAATTAATAGAGATATAAATACAGAGGTTTTTTTTTTTTTTTACATCCTGTTATTTACATCTGAGTCATCATTATCTTTACATATACAGCTTAATTGTTTTTTTTAGTTGTAGTAGGTCGGTTCCCAAACTGAATATCAACAGATCAAAAAAATTGTAATAACAACAACTAGGGTCATTTACTTTGACACCAGACTTAAGTGCAAGATCACCAAGGGGAGCAAAGTGTGCCGAGGTCTCCTTATGAATACAGTGCTGCTGAGCACAGGAAGCCCTATATTCATGGAAAGTGCAATTATTTGAGTTCTGTCCTACACTCACAGCCAGCCAGGATGCAAAGTGTTAAAAACACAATGACTTGAGTCTGTTTTTAACACTTTGCAAGGTACCTCGGCATGTGAAAATGAGCACTAATATCTCAGAAAAAATACAGCAAAACTGAGAGATACTACTTTGAATTTTAGGTGATAATATATGCATTATTCCCCTATGGCCCATAACTATTTGGCAGCAAAGTACTAATGATTATAACAATATTGGTTTCTGTTGATGTTAGCCCCTTGTTATTAAGCTCCAAATAGTTTCAGTGAAGTGAATTGTTGTTAAAGTAGTAAAATGTCATTAAAATCCCATTATCTCAATGGCATTTCAACAACTTCAACCATATTATTGGCGGGTAGTAAAATATCTATTATTTCTTCTCTCCATTTGCCAAATAGAAGTTCTTCAGCCTCCCCTAGGAAATAATGGAATTTTGCCAGGTCTTAGCTGGCAAAGTATTTTTAGAGCTATTTAGGTTGAAGTGGATGGTAACATTTAAAATAAACGTGGGTGAAGTGGGTCAGTATAGGTGAAACAGAAACTGCGTTTCGGTAATATGGGAAGGAAACATTTGCACCTACTTTGTAATGTGATAAAAATTACAAACTTTAACTGTTTTTCAAAATTGGATGTTTGTAAAAAGGCACATTAATGAGAGTTTCCATTTTGTCCTTTTAATTGGAACAAAGATGAAATCTTTAAAATAAAGTCCAGTTGCAGGGCATGGCTTTCAGCTAAACATTAACTTTTGTTATACTCCTTCTTCCCTTAATCCTCCCTGTCCCTTCCCAAAATGTCTGTCAATCTGTCAGGAGTCAGAACTTGTACTGTTCGTGAGAGCCCCTTGGCATTGGACATTATCTTGGTTACCAATGAATGAAGCATTCTAAGGTCTAAAGGATTTTCTATGTTGAAATATTGGTAAGGACATAGCATTGTGGGTAAAAAAAGATGCCATGTTGTCCAATTTCTTTGGCACATGGCAATGAGCCCTAACATATTTTGTGATCTGAAAATTCGTTCCATAAATAAAGCTCTGAAAACAAAAATAATTTTTTCAATACAAAATTCATTCTGTGAATACAAAAATGAATTCTTACTAATACAGTTTTGCCAGACAAATATCATTTTGTGTGCAAGAAAACAATTATTTTAACAAAATTCATTTTCCAACCACACACTTCCTTTGTGCTTCAATTTATGACTGTAGATTTAATTTTGTGTGGGCAAGATTAATTTTGTGATTTACAATATGTCATGCCGTGTATTTTGTGGCCACAAAATACAAAAGTAACATTACAAGCAAAATATAAACTTCAAGTTTACAAAATGTATTTTTGTATTACAAACGGTATTGAGTGCAAATTGTATTCCATACAAAAGTTTTTTATTCATGTTCAAAATGTTTTTTGCTATGTACATACTGTGTTTGACAAATCCATCAATACCAAGCAGTCTACAAGAGCATTTGCATATATTCTGTCTATTTATATAGGAATCCCTGCATAGCCAGGATACCAAGTAAGCAGATAATCAGCAATGCACCAACCTCCACACTGCATTAATCTGAGTGTTGGGGGAAGCTTTCCTTAGCAGGACAGTGTTTACTGCATAATAAATCTAGCCTACCAATATCATTAGAACCGATGTATGTCTATGCCACCCCCACCTCCAGAGAGACTTCTGCAATGAGAAGCAGCAACGCCCAGCAATACCATGTCTGGCCTCCGGGGCTTAACACCAGTCATTAGAAAAGTTTGAGGGCTTAAAAAGGTTAAACGGCTACACCACTGGCAGATCTAATCTATTCTTTAGTATCCAGACAGGAAGGCAATGAAAATACCAACAGTCTGTCTTTTGTGAAGCTTTCTGCTCCCCTGGCATCGGCTGTGTTGGGCAGGCTTAATGAAAGCCACTGAATTATAGCAGATGCCTGATAAATACTCACAGTATTTATCTTCAAAGGCTGTGCAGAGAAGCCTATAAAATACTCTGATAATCAGGGACCCACTTGTCACAGAAAACTAAAGCCAAGAGTTTCTGCAAAACATCTGTGAAATGTCAGATTACTAACTGGAAGGAAAGCCATAGATTGCTCTTTTTTTAAAAAGACAATCAGAGAACATAATGAGAGAGATCCCATACCTAACTTAATTCCTTAATATCTACTGTACTGTATGTAGGAAATGTCCATGTCTTTGAAGAAGACAATTTAATCAATCTATTCTACAGTGAGCTTGTGGAGAGGGCTGCCATGTACAGGTGCCCTGTGCAACAAACATTCTGCCATCTGATCACCACAGGCCTCTAGAGTGAAATTCCATTTCTATGGGATTTTTAAAAGAGTATCTTTCAATGGGTGAATAATTCATCCTTTGATAAATACGCCTTTCAAAATCCCATAGAAATGAATGGAGAGTGTCGGAATTTCATTCTAGCAGACGTGACGATCTCTAACTTCACTTTTTGATAAATATACCCCATAGAGTTCTGTATACTAGAAGGAGCCATTTTGTGGATGATGTCACCATTAAGGGTGGAGACAATACAGAAGAGTACCTGGAAAGTAAGTGGTGGTGGAGGGAGAATTCTGTAGAATGGAAACTTGAGTTGCCACCAATGAAAATGACTAAAAATTGCCCTAATGACCTCAGTAAATAAGCAGTATAGGACAGATTTGGGGATATCAGGGATATGGTTAGGAGTGTCATAGGGCATGATCGAGCCTCACGTGTAAGGCGGTGAAAAATAATAGTTATTTTTGAAAGGCAATATTATAATCACCAGTACGACTGGCCTGAGGGGGTGTATTCCCCTTAAGGAGTCTATATAAGGGGGTGCAGGAGACACTCACTTCCTTTTCAACTTAATAGCATCAGGCTTAACAGACATACTGAGTCAGTCCAGAAAGGGTACCTGTTCTTTGCTAGGATTAGGTAGAGACATAATGGAATGTTATTAGCTCGCTCAAGGAGCAAGAGTTAGGATAGCTAGTAAGGACAGTCTGAGTCCCCAAGAGGAGTGGATATTTGGAGTATAGCGCCTAGGCGATTGTGTACCAGTCATGTAGGACTAGGCTAGTGGCAGAATAGTGGAGCTGTAGTGAGACAGCTCAGGATGACCTCAGGCCACTCACCAAACACCGCAGAGAAGCAGGGGGCAGTTTATTGGGAGAGGATGCCCCTTCAACAGCTAACAGCACTCTGCCAGTGCACTGGGTGAATGACAGGGGTCCTGGAGGCTTCAGTGAAGACACACTGTGTATGAGATGGATAGGACAAGAGAGGATCCTCTGCAAAGTGTAACTGAAAGTTCCTGGTATTCTGGTGGGCCAGTCCGACACTGCTGCCCCTGTAAACCTGTAGGAAGCTGTTAAACATTTGCTTTGTATCTAGTTTGTTATTCCTACTTCCTACAGCAAAGGCCTCTACTGTGCCCAAGCTGGGAGCGTACCAGTGCCAGGTATTTACTTCATACATAACACACCTAAAACACAAAAGCACTGGGATGGCATTGTATAAATTGTGTCACAAATAAAGTTAGTAAGCAGAGAGGATTAAGCTGATGATTCTCTGTTTAGTAGAGGAACATCGCATGACTTTCCTTTTTACAAGAATATCATTTTCAGCCAACTGTCTCAGAGTGCTGGAATTATTCCTCAATTACAGTAAGTAGCCCTTTGTATAACTGCATGGAATGCTAAAGTTCATTGAGATGACCGTTCTAAGTTAAACTAGAAGAAGACAACTAAAAGCAAAGTCCTCCCATGGAGGAGGGACCACCAAAACATAGTGATGTTAACAGTGGGTCTCCATGATACTTTTTTATGTGGGAAATATACCTACTGGCGCTCTTCTGCACATTCATTTTTTTATGCATGTACTGTATTTCTGAATAATTCTACCCTGCTAATATCATAAAAGAGTAACCCCCATTTAGAGATGGGACAGAGAAATGAGCAGAAAAGCATTGGAAGACACTTCCTGCATCAATAAGTTAAGCTTTTGTCATTTTTTCCAGCTCTTGTTCATACGGAATACAATATAAAACAATATAAAATATTTATGTAAATTGCAGAAGTGCACGCTGGTTTATTTTACATCAGGTTGTTCGAGTGGCCCCTTGAACACAGTAAAGGCCTTGATTAAAAAGGACAAGCTGTATCTAAATAAGCTATATAATTAATTCTAAACTTCTCTGGGGGTCACCAGTCTGATTGGGCCCTTTGCTGTAGCACATTAAACTTTAACATAAAAGAGATCCATCTCCTGGTGTGATAATTTCTATAAATAAGCGAGTAAAGACGTTGGCCCCTCTGCGCTCGGCTCCTCTGACACCCCACCCTTCTTACCAATGCCTGATAAATAATAATAATTATGCCAATGATTTCAAGACAACTTTTCCGAACCAAAGCGAAAAATATGCAGATTCTATCCCATGAATATTCAACATGAAGGCTGTGTAGCACTTTATTTTTCTCTGATGTGAATAAGGAAAAGATTTTGTACAGAGAGCGTGTATATGGGTCAGAGCACATGAATAGGAGGGTGAGAGAGACCTCGTCTGGCTTCTATGTCCTCTGCAATCACATCCATATCCATCTGCTGCAACTCAGCCTGTGCATTGGCAAATGTGTTATTCTTTGTCTGATAAATAACAGTATCACATCAACCACCAAATACATTCACATCTATCAATCAAGCTCTTAAAATATCCCAATTTTCTAGGAGTCATCTGGATTTCCACACCACTTAAGCTGGCCATAGACGCAAAGATCTGATCGTACGAATCATCGTACGATCGGACTTCCCCATCTCCAGACCTGCCACTAACCATTCAGATCAAATAAAGTAGTAAAAGAACAGATCAGCCGATGTTCTGCCCCTGACAGCAATCGTACGAAAGTTATGTCTGACAAAGCAGACAAAGCTCATTTTCTGCTTGATGATTTTTCAGACCCCTAAGCTTAGCTTCTAAAGAGCAGCCCAGAGCAGACTGAGCATGTGCAGTGCCACGATACACAAAGCATAGCGAAACAAGATCCAAGATGGCAGTAACGTAACTAGGTGGGGACGGGCCCGGGTGTGCGCCATGCAGCAGGGCCCCCCCTCCGTGGCGATCTCCTGGAGGGGCCTTGGTCCAATTGCACCCCCTGTTCCCCCAGTAGTTACGCCCCTGCAAGATAGGGAGCTGCTGCAGTCAACTTCCAGGTGATGTTGTGATGGCTGATTCAGTTAATGCCTTTAAGAATGGCTTGGATGATTTTTTGGACAGACATAATATCAAAGGCTATTGTGATACTAAGCTCTATAGTTAGTATAGGTTTGGGTATATAGAATTTAATTAAAAGTAGGGATGGGTGTGTGTATGGATGCTGGGTTTTCATTTGGAGGGGTTGAACTTGATGGACTTTGTCTTTTTTCAACCCAATTTAACTGTGTAACTATGTAACTGTGTAACTTTAAGGACTGGGTCATTACTGTAATGGGACTGCTAAAAACCTGGGCTGGTACAGTAAGTTTAAAGGGGTGGTTTACCTTTAAGTAAACTTTTAGTATGTAATAGAATGGCCAATTCTAGGCAACTTTTCCATTGGCTTTCATTATGTATTTTCTATAGTTTTTATAATTATTTGCCTTTTCCCTCTGACTCTTTCCATCTTTCAAATGGGCGTTGCTGACCCCATCTAAAAAGCAAATGCTCTGTAAGGCTGCAAATGTATTGTTATTGCTAATTTTTATTTCTCATCTTTCTAGTAAGGTCTTCTCCTATTCATACTTCATTCTATTATTCAAATTAGTGCATGGTTGCTAGGGTAATTTGGACCATAGCAACCAGATGAAGCAAATGCAATGCTGAAATTGCAAACTGGAGAGCTGCTGAATAAAAAGCTAAATAACTCAAAAACCTTAAATAATAAAAAATTAGAATATCACTCTCTTCATTATACTAAAAGTTAGCTCAAAGGTGAACAACCCCTTTAATACATTGATTACAGCATTTCAAGA
The DNA here is from genome assembly GCF_017654675.1 of Xenopus laevis. Lineage (NCBI taxonomy): Eukaryota > Metazoa > Chordata > Amphibia > Anura > Pipidae > Xenopus > Xenopus laevis. Next base: position 132,169,831 of record NC_054377.1, on the reverse strand, counting down.
CATATTAATTTAGCCTTTAATTCATCTTTAACCTATTTTTCTATTGGAATCCATATAATTTGGAGCCTTAGCTTCACAACCTAAGTTAATATACACTAGTAGAGGTATGGGATCCATTATCTAGAAACCCATTATCCAGAAAGCTCCAAATTATGGAAAGGCCGTCTCCCATAGACTCCATTTTATCCAAATAATCCAAATTTTTAAAAATTATTTATTTTTTCTCTGTAATCATAAAACAGTACATTTTACTTGATCCAAACTAAGATATAATTAATCCTTATTGGAAGCTGAACCAGTTTATGCCTATGTTTACATTATTTTCTAGTAGACTTAAGGTATGAAGATCCAAATTATGGAAAGATCAGTTATCCAGAAAGCCCCAGGTCCCGAGCATTCTGGATAACAGGTCCCATACCTGTACCTTACCTCCCATTTGTCCCTGTACAGGAAGCGATGTTTTGTTTCACAGTACAGGTATAGGGTCTCTTATCTGGAAACCCGAGTTATCCAAAAAGCTTCGAATTACAAGAAGGCTTTCTCCCATAGGCTCCATTATAATCAAATAACTCAAATTTTTAAAAACAATTTCCTTTTTCTCTGTAATAATAAAAGTTGGGATATTGTACTTGATCCCAACATATAATTAATTCTGTATTAATTATGATGAATTGTTTTGGAGGCAAAACAATCCTCTTGGGTTTAATTCATATTTACATCATTTTTTTAATTAGATTTAAGGTATGCTGATCCAAATTATGGAAAGATTCAGAGGTCCTGAGTATTCTGGATAACAGTTCCCATACCTGTACCCAAAAAGCACAGGGCTTACCAGAAAAAGGGTGGGATTTAGAACAGATCATGGACTTGGAGGGATAAACCTGGGTGTGGCTGACATGGAACAGAGACATGGTCTAAATCAACACAATTGTTCAATAAGATAAATAAAACCTTAGATCACAGGTTCACTCTCCAAACTATTTCTCCTCCCATCCTCACTCAACCTCTTTGTCGAAGTTTTATTTCTTTGCATGCTACACCCTTTCACCATCTATGTAGCCTCTTTGCTCCCATACAGAAACAGAGAATGACCATGGAATAGGCCAAATAGTTTGAAGCAGGAGGGCCCACCAACAGCTGGGCCCACTGGAAGTTTTCCTGGTTGGGTTGCCACCTGCCACACCATAGCAACCTGCCACATCAAAGCAACCTGCCACATCCAGTGTCGGACTGGCCCACTAGGATAGCAGGAAAACTCCTGATGGGCCCAGGTGTCAGTGGGCCCTCCTGCTTCTAAGCATTTGTAACAATTTAATGTTTCCTAATTCTGTATGGAAACAAAGGGCCAACTAGATGGAAAAATTTAGTATATCATGCATACCTCCCAACATTGTTTGAAATAGAAAAAGGGAGTAAAAGATTTGCCTCGCGTAGCGTTGCAATTGTTTTGACCACGCCTATGTTTGTGGCCACACCCCCTAATTACCATGTTCATTTTACACAATTTGGCAGGTTGTGAAAGGTTGAACACATTCCTGTGGTTTTTAAGTGTTATTACAGTTTTGCTAATGAAGGTGAATTGCCCTTTAAGCTGCAAGTCACAGTTTCGCCAAGAGACCTGCTTATCTTATATTGTTAAAATTGCTTATTTGTTTATCTTAAATTATGAAAAAAGTGCACCTGGTGGCTGTTCTAGGCTCTCTGCCAAAAGTCAATTAAGTTAGAAACTTTTTATCTTTTTATGGCTGTTCACAGGCCTGGATTTGTGGCAATCTGAAGTCCAACCACTTCTCGGGGAGCACTGGGGAGCCCAGCTCCCCAGCGCTCCGGTGCAGGTGCGCATGCACGCACGAACCGGAGGGGGGTATGCGGGTGGGCGCTAGGACCGCACAGCCTCGGGGCACCCGCCACTATATCTGCCGCTGGCTGGTCAGTGCAGGAGATCAAAGAGAAAGTCGGTACATTTCAGTAATATGCCTGAAATGCTGTCAAAATCGGGACTGTTGTTAGGTATGTATCATGTAATAAAAAAGTACTAAGAAAATAAAAAGGTTGACTGAGGAATAGAAGAAAAATAGCTTGGAGAATGGACCCATGGTTTAAGGTTATCTGGTGGGCCCCCTTTAAGGGATTATTCACCTTCCAAACACTTTTTTCAGTTCAATTATAATGTAAAAATGTACATTTAACTGGGGTCAGCCAGTAGCTGAAGGCCCATATAGAACTCCATTAAACGGGTGGGTTCACCTTTAGATTAACATGTAGTATGTTATAGAATTCCAAGAAACTTTCAATTGGTCTTCATTATTTATTTTCTAGATTTTTTAATTATTTGCCTTCTTTTTCTGACTCTTCCCAGGTTTCAAATGGGGGTCGCCTGAAAAACAAATGCTCTGTAAAGCTACACATTATTACCACTTTTTATAACTCATCTTTCTAGACAGTCCCTCTCCTATTCATATTCCAATCTCTTATTTAAATCAATAGATGGTTGCTAGGGTAATTTAGATTCTACAGGCAGCAATAAATCTTTTCCAGAAGTGCCGTCTATTTGTTCCTGAACCTATTGTATGCTTAGCAGTCGGATACTGCTTGACAGAGCACCTGGAAGAGTACCTGTGGGGAGTAGTAGCGGTCTTTTTTCCTTGTTTCCTATCTTCTAATTTAGATTCTAGCAACCAGATTGTAGAAATTGAAAATTGGAGAGTCGCTGGCTAAATAACTAAAAAACTACCTGCCAACTTTGGCAGATTACTAGAGTTGAATCCAACAAAAACTTTGAGTCTAGAATTGCCTATATTCGAAACGGCACAATTTCTGGAAATATGGTCTCCATAGGAACTGCGAACTGTGGTGTAAATCGATACTCAGTGCTAGTCAAACCAGGAGCAGGAGTCACTAAATACACCCAATCCTGTTGTAAAAGGTTTTCTGAATTGTCAACTTATATAATTCTGTTCGTCTATTTATATATGTGGATATTTCTGTAGTCCATATGTAGACTTAAGCGGGCACACATGTGTTTTCTATTTAGTGTATATCTAACTCATTTTCCTCTTTTTGTTTTTTTTTTATTATTTGATGAAAAATTTCAATAAAAATTATGTTACAAAAAAAAAAAAACAATTGTAAATTGTCTCAGAATATCCCTCTCTACATCATACTAAAATGTAACTCAAAGGTGAACACTCCCTTTAAAGGAGACATATTAGAATGTACCAGTGCATTATTCTCTTCTAGATATAGGATTGTTCTTTAAAAAGTTGTGTTTCTGGTTACTTTATAGTAAATTTCTGCAAAAACTCTACTAGTCCCGCCCACCTCTTCCTGAATTGTCTGGCTATGCAGAGGAGCCGGCGGCACTCAGAACACTGCACTGTAGGATAGGAACCAATCAGCTGCTAGGATGACCTGATAGGGAACTAAAGCCTGCTTGTTTGACTGCTGTGACTGTTGTGATTGGCTGTCTCCTCCTACTGTGCTTCTTGCAGGGACCATTAGGACACACCCACCCCTTATTTGAAACAGGGACCAGAGAACATCTATGGGGAGCTCCAATAAAGGGACTATTTTAGAAGATAATGTTAATTTACAGCCAAAAGTAAAACCAGCACCACATAGTATATATTATTGCCTACAATATTAGGTGGGTTTCATTTATACAATAAGTCTCCTTTAAAACCTACAAAGTTCCACCCTATACTCTGGGGAGGTTTTGGAACATTGCACAGATGTTATTGCATTCTCCATACAGTATTTACATGTTAATTGCATTTCCATGTTTTTAATAAAGAGACCCTAACTCATTAAACCATTAACATTCCTAAACATCGCCTTCTATTAGATTCAAGGCTGTGTATAATTAGTAGCCCTCTGGCAGAATAATGTAATGTAATAATAATCACATTGCTAAAGATTATTTATGATCCGTAAACCTATTCCTGCATTAACAAACAAGCAGAAGAGTCTGTTCCCCAGAGCTTACAATCCACAGGCAGCTATCTGTGCATTAAATATTAAACAAAGGCAGGAGGGGGGCGATACTGAGCCTGGTCTCACTCATCAGATGTAATTTAGGGTTAAAATCATTATGTGTTTGTCAGGTTAGCTCTGTCAGCGTGAGAAAGCTGAGGCTTTTGATTATAATTGTTTTCTCTAATTGCACATAGTGAATAGCAATAGAGAATTGCTGTACAGAGGTAGGAACGGAAAGTATCATTTGTACTTCAGCAAATACGTAATTGGTATGTATGGAAGGGAAGATTTAGAATCATAATTTGAGTGCTATACATATTTTAACAGAACATGCAAGATACACAAACAAAATGGGTGATTTATAGAAAAAGTGATGGAATGGTTTGTAATATAATATGTGTCCAAATCCAGTGTTAATAGGCCAATTAAAGGTTTTGCATTTAACTACAATGAACTTGTATTGTTAAAAACAGCGTGTTTGCTTCAGAAGGCATTATATATTCATAAATATGCTATTATACATAGGAACAGATGACTCAGATATTATGTGTATTGTTTATAGGGATTCTTTAAGTACAGCAAGAGCACACTTTGCAATGCTCTATTATTTATACAGTCTAGGATTGTACAGCCTATGAACTTTTGGTTGGGTGCTTTGAAGGGGAAGGACATTTGGTAAAACTGATATGAAGAATAACTGTTACCATCCGTCCTATAACTAATATCCCACAGCCACACTCCCTTCCCAGAGAATATTATCCCACTGTTACTATAGACACCATCTCTCCCTACTATACCTGCTATCCCACAGCCACACTCCCTTCCCAGAGAATATTATCCCACTGTTACTATAGACACCATCTCTCCCTACTATACCTGCTATCCCACAGTCACACTCCCTTCCCAGAGACTATTATCCCACTGTTACTATAGGCACCATCTCTCCCTACTATACCTGCTATCCCACAGTCCCTTCCCAGAGACTATTATCCCACTGTTACTATAGGCACCATCTCTCCCTACTATATCTGCTATCCCACATCCACAGTCCCTTCCCAGAGACTATTATCCCACTGCTACTATAGACACCATCTCTCCCTACTATACCTGCTATCCCACATCCACAGTCCCTTCCCAGAGACTATTATACCACTGTTACTATAGGCACCATCTCTCCCTACTATACCTGCTATCCCACATCCACAGTCCCTTCCCAGAGACTATTATCCCACTGTTACTATAGGCACCATCTCTCCCTACTATACCTGCTATCCCACAGTCACAGTCCCTTCACAGAGACTATTATTCCCACTACAATGCACTGCTGCCCTATGCTATTGACAATTCAGCAAGTTACATATTGGTGTGTTATTGAAATCCCCTAGATTTCACTTTCCTACTGATGCTGGTACACAATTAAAAGCAACATTCATGGCCCTAAATGGGTCCCTAAAGACAGCAGTGCTCAATACAGTGAAGGCTGTATACTTCATTATTTCGAAAGCCAATTTTGCTGCATTGCCTACAAAAATACTATAACATTTCTCCTACCCAACACTAGATAGGTCTCAAGGATGGTATATTGTTTAATCTAGTACTTTGCTCAACTTCACAGAGACAGTATTAAAAAGCAAAAACTAAAAGCTTAATGGAACACAGAAGCAGCTTCCAGGAAATCTCATTTTCTAAATGACAGGAAATACCACTTCTAATTACCAATAACTCTCCAGTCTGAAATCTCTGCCTTTAATTAGTGTTTAGTTACTGTTCTTGACTGTTAAAAATGCTAAGTAGTGAAAAGTGATTAGAATGGATTATATTCTGTGTTTACTGTGTTCTTTCATGCTGGTCAGATGCACTGCAAATCTAACCCTAAATGTGTATTTATATGCTCCAGTTTGCAAATCAGCAGCAGAAGGATTACTGTAAATTGCAAATTAGCAAAAATAAAAAAGCAAATAAAATTTCCACTTCTGAGACACAAGGAGGTGCCTTCTTTTCATTGTTGAGGGAGTTACTGGAGAATGAGTAGCACCAAACCAGGCAATTCTATAATTCTATGAAAAAAAACCCAGGGTGCTTTTCGTAGCAGTTTTACAATTTACATTAATTAATGATTTATTTCCAATTTCAAAGCTATTAAGCTGTTTATTAACTGTCAATATAATGAGTTTTTTTTAACAACAGCATCATCTGCAGGTTAGTTCCTCTGGTTGTACACTTGGGGGCAGATTTACGACAATTCGCCAGCATTACCGCTTTCAGGCACTTAGCATATTTACTAATGGGCACAGGCGTAACTTCGCTAGCGAAAAAGAGAGACGCTAGTGCTCATTCGCACTCTATCGCCAGACGAATTTTCGCTCTGGCAAATGGACGTTGATCTGCAAATTCATTTAGATGTGGATTTTACTTTCGCCAGACTTGTCTTCGCCAGCTCAAACCAGGCAAAGTGCATTGGAGTGCATAGATCTTCCTCAACCTTCTGTTACTTACATCATATTTTTAATGGAAAAAGTCCCAAAAAACACTGGTGTTTTTCCTTTATTCAGAGTGATAGCCTGAAAAAGTCCTTAAAAATGTTTTTGGGTAGCCTGGTTCCACCATACATTTTCTAACATATGGCACATAAACTATACAGTGGGCTCATGTGTAGGGCATTATAACAACTCTATTTTATTTATTAAGGTTCCTTGGACTTGTGTAATGTAATATATATGCTGCAACATATCTGTCCATTCAACATTATAATTTCCTGTCGTATGCAAATTAGCCTGAGCGAAGACCTATGACGAAGTTTCGCTAGGCATAATTGAACGCTAGCACAACTTCGGTTTGATTGCCCAAGTAACGCTAGAGAAAATTCGCCAGCATTCGGTGCCCTGGACACAACTACACAAATTAGCCTTGTCTGAGCAAATTTTTACCTGCCGAAGTGTCGATGGTGAATTTTCGCAGGTTAGTAAATTTCCCCCTTGGAGAGCAATATGTTCAGAAGAAAGACAGGGAATTGTTCTGATGTTGTTGTGTTCAGGAAAGAGATCAGAAACCTCAGAAGGCTGTTCTCATCTCTTTCCTGAGCACAGCAACATCAGAACTACACCCTCTTTTCGTCCTGAATTTATCTTTCTCTAACCGTACTGACCAGCAGGTGGTACGGTCAGTATTGGCAGTATTGGTTAATAGCTCTGAAATAGAAAAAATATAAAGTAAATTGCAAAACACCTTTTTGTTAAGGTTTATATATCCTTTATATAATATAATATACCAAATCCCATACTGTATATATCCAACAACCTTTGAAAATAAGTTATATATTGAATTTCCGTGTCCATTGTAGACAAATGTATTGCATATAGGTGCTTTCATGACACACAATATTAGCATGCTTGTTGCACAGAGATCTACATCATAACATAATTGCCTGGAGGCACCTGAGTAGTTCCAAAGCTAGGCAGGCTATATGAGTCAGGGCTTACTGAGAGCAGCCTACCTTCAGCTGAACAAATTACTTAACCCTGTAATTACCCATAAACCTGCAGCAGAAATGTAATATATCGATATATATATATATATTATATATATATATATATATATAACAAAAATGCGTATAATCTGCACACCATAAAATAGAAATAACCTGGGTGCTAGTCCAAGAGATGAATAGATACAAATGTCGAATGACAGCACTCCAAGGATTTAGCAGACGAGATAAAGTGTCAAAAATGGGTAGGTTTATTGAAATCCGACGTTTCAGTTCCTCACAGGAACTATTCCCTGAAGAACTGTGAGGAACTGAAACGTCGGATTTCAATAAACCTACCCATTTTTTGACACTTTATCTCGTCTGCTAAATCCTTGGAGTGCTGTCATTCGACATTTGTATATATATATATATATATATATATATATATATATATATATATATATATATATATATATAAATATATATTAGAACTGGTACACGGCATATTCAAGGTTAAGAAGAGAGGGAGCATTGGGCAGGAAGAATTAGAAAGGTAAACTAGCAAATAAATCAAGCAAGACAGTCTGTGTATGGAATATTCTTAGAAACCAAATTGCAAAGCAGAAAGTATAATGGAAAGAGGGATTTGAGAAGAATCTCAGCCATGACGTGATCTGCCTCCATTACCATAGCCTGGCACTCTGTCTTCTCCATTTGTTCAGTTCTGCAAGCTGCAATTGCCCTCTATAAATATACTGTAATTATAACAAGTCAGTCAAGGACTACAGAAGACAGCATCTAAATTAAAAAAGGTAGAATTAAATGTAGAATTAAAAAGGAAAGCGTAAATAGAAGTCTGTGTCTGTGCGCTGGGGAGGGTGGAGAGTGGGTAAAGCACTTTAAAATATATGATGCGCCTTTTCTACTTTCACTGCCTGTGTTTATTGCTTGTGACTAAATATGACAATGAATGGGTTTAGATGTATTGATTTTCCAATTTGGGTGTTTGCAACATGTAATAAATACACTTGTATAGAAACAGAAAAGAAGATCTGAAAAAAATGAGGCTGAAATTCAGCATATCTGCATCTTCTGGCTGCGGTTGTTCAGCTCCAGGAATCCCCTGTGAGCAAATACGAAGTTGTAATTCTAAAAAAACTACGGCGATGGAGGCATCCTGATAGTAGGTCCCTAGGCATGCCTATCTGTTTATAGCAAGTCATTAGCTGGCAGAGCAATCATGGCAAACGAGCCAATTAAAGTGCTCATAGTTTGACATTTCAACGCCAACAGACATGGGCATTGATGTCAATCACAAGTCGAGTACTTGCCTCAGTAGGACAGCAGGCAACTCTACATGCTTATATAGGATAGCAAATGAGGGGTGACTGATACAGCGAACACAGCCAGAGGAAGGATAAACACAAGAGAGCAAATAGGGACAATGAGGGTCTCTGCATTAGGTCACGGTTTTGAACTGCTTGATTAATGGAAATCTGGGACAGAGGTCCATTCACCCCCTTAGTACATGTATCAGGTTATATTCTGGCTGTGCTTTAATGCTCTCCCCCCCTCTCTAAACTTACTGCGGCATCCCCCTGAGGAGTACTAAGATCTAATATCCCAACAGAGGCATATTCACTGTAGTGCCTCTAGCAATAAACCTTTTCTGTTAGAGAAATAACACATTTCTGTCACCAAAAGCCAAGGGCCTATGGGGATATGTATCAAAGTCTCTCTAGCTCAAAGGTAGGCTGGTTTTAACCATATAGCTGCTTAGTTTTTAACAGAAAACCAATATTTACAAGCAAGAAAGAATGTTATATATATATATAGAGTATAATGTAGTAAAATATAAATAATGAAATCATAGTGTGTTCTAAAGGATGGTGCTTACAGCTGCAGGAGAAGAAGTAGGGGGTTAGGGATTTGTCCTTACCTTGTTGTTAGGTAAAGCCTTAGCTGTGGGCTGGGTCTATAAGTGTATTTATGGGAAGAAGTGTAGGTATACCTTGTTTAAGGTAGGAATTCCCTATTGGCCCAGGGTGATCAGGTGGTTTTCTCTAGGTTATATAATATTGAGAAGCAATCAGGTTAGGTTAGGTTTCTTTGGACTTCATTCACGGAAGAGGATAGATGGTGCCACAAGCCTGAGGCAAGGGAGGCCTCAGTAAAATGGAAATGACTTTGGAGTATAAGAGACACCTCCTTCAGAGTTGGGGAGATGGGATTTTGTGATTAAGACCCAGCTTGTGTGATGACTAGTACCTTGATCTAGATTACTCTAGGGGACATGATTATAAAATGGTTAAAATAGTGTTTGGCACAGCTCACCGGAGAGGAGCTCAACAGCTTCTACAGACTAGTGGTTCTGGTACTCCAATGAGCCAAACAGAGGGTTTAGTACCCAGGGGGAGCTATTTATCTTACTGTGTAAAAGAATGCCGAAACAATGGCGTAAAAAGCTGTGTGATAAATGGCAAATTTATCAAGGTGTGTGTTCACCTAGAACAAAAATGTTTTTTTTAGGAATTTTTTCCTAACATTTTCAAGCAGGTGCTCCAGTTTTTAACATAATAAGACCAGGTCCCCAGCACAATAATCAAAGCCACTGGTGCTTAAGCAAACAGTGAAAGTGTGCGTGATACTGATGTACGGGTTGACCCAAAAATCATAGTGAGCACGGGGTTGAGCACTGGTTGAGCAGGTTTCAGTTTGAATTTTGCCCAACCACAGTGGGTTTGGGTTGGGTGCGGGTCAGACTGGGGAAATACACTCCTCCATTGTTACTGAAAACTCTCTGTCTTGGAGCCAGAGGTGCGCACAGAAGTAGAATAAAAAGTGATGAGATGTGGGTACAGGTCGGGTGTGGGAGTTCCAAAATGGCAACATTTTGCAGGTTAGGGTCTGGTATAGGTTAAGGTTTTGCAGGTTAGGGTCAGGTGCGGGTTAAGTTTTTCATGACCCGAACATCAATGTGTAAGAATCAATTGTTTTTTTTTTTGCTGTTAATCAAATTACTTAAGAAAAAAAAGTAAAGAAAATGTACTGTTCATGGCAATGGTAACTACAGCACAGTGGTCCCAGCATTTCATTTCACAACACATTATGGTCCCAGTATTTTCAAAAGAGTAGCCACAGTACTGCAGGCAATGCCCTGTAAATTCAGTCACAGTAATGCTACCCATGAAAAACCATTACTATAGTATAAAATACTTCCTGCTTCCCTTTCTTTCAATTTAAATTTGGAACGTAACCATAGAAGGAGCAGTGACCCCGCAGTGACAGGGGGGCCCGGGGAACAGGGGGGCCTCAGGGTCTGCTTCCTCTACGAATTTGTCCCGTTTCGCTTCGCGAAATGCAAAATTTGACACCAGTGAGTGACTATTCTGATGCATGTCCAAATTTTCGCCAAGCAAATTCTCGCGACAATTTCGCAAATTTATTCGCTAGTGCGAAACACGGAAATTCACTGCGAATTCGCGCCTACCGACTTTATTCACCCATCACTAGTAGGCAGGCATGAGGCAGAAATGGGCAGGTGTGGGCGGGGAGTGGGCAGGCAATGCAGGCAGGTGGGTGGGTTGGGAAGTGCAGTGCGCCAGGCCCTCCGAAGATATTTTTGCAGGGGAACCCAGCGCACTGTAGTTACGCCACTGATTTGGAGATTAAAGTTTTATCGCTCGTCATCTCTATTTTCTCAAAAAACATACATTTTTTTAAAAGGTTTGAAGTTTATTTTAATGGTTTTTAAATTACATCTTAAACTTTGTATCAAAAATAACTAGTTGCTGAATGTTTCAAGTTATAATTCCCTTTAGCAAACGTCCTAATGAAAGCAGAAGAATTTATAGCTGAAATAATAATCTTTCTTTCGAATGACACTGATAGTCAAACTCCGAAAGGTTCCAGGCAGAAATAAAATACATTGAATTTTTGTTTTGACAAGTGACGGAATTATGGCAGCAGATAAGGACGGCTCAGCAAACAAGGCATGCCCTCTCCCTGCTTTCTAAACCCAAGTGACTTGCCAGAGTTCCGTTTGATGCATAAATATATGCTATGGGTAAACTTACAAAAATAACAGACAGGTTCAAGTTGCCAACTTCTGACAGAGCTATTGCCAGCAGAGCTGACCTGTTTTCTGCCACAGGGGCACATGATACAGTTGTGGAGCAGATTAGAGGCAGCTGCCTGTGACTAACCACTAACCATTACCAGCCACTAACTTCACATCTACAATGAGATACGTCCAAATACGGGGAGCATATCACTTCTCCCACACTCACCTCCTTGCTGCACGTAACTTCCGTCACCCTTTGGAACAAATCCACAGAACAAAGAGCAATTTACGGGGCACCGGGAGTAGTGTTTAAATATAAGGTATTCATGGATCATACGATTTACGCGTTTCATGTCGTCTCGCCACTTCTTCAGAAGCGAACGCTTCTGAAAAAGTGGCAAGACGCCACAAAATGCGTAAAGCGTATGATCCGTGAATATGTATGCTGACATGTTGATATAACCTTCTAAAATGGACTATTAAAGTTTATACATTTTTTAAACACTATTCCTGGTGCTCCGTATATTGTTCTTACATCTACAAGTCTGGTTTAATTGTAGTGCAGAGGGAGGTTTTGTCCTGAACCCTCATTGGAGAAAAATATGCCCTCGGCAAAGTACATTTTATCAGACATTATTACTTTGTGCAGTACTTGCATTTACTAGGTCTTGAGTTGACATATTGCAGGTATTTTGCAGATTTACAAAAAAAAGCAATCTAAGAGTTTTTTAAACGTGGGAACGTATGACATGACAATATGAGGCCAGGAGTAGTAGTGACTAAGGCTAGCTTGGGAACTGAATCCATCAGGGGGGTTCACAGGGGAATCTGCATATATCCTCTATGTACTCCTTCCTCAGAGCAAATTACTGACTCAGCAAGTTAAACTAATCTTTAGAGAATAGAGATGTAACGGGGAAGGCAACATTGGAGATCTTGTTGAAGTATTACATTTCACAATGCATCTAAATTTATCGTGTGCTGATAGGTCTGGTCTTCCTTTAGAATTAATGGGGCCAAATACTTTAATCTGCTGTGAACTGGGCCATACCCCATAACTAGGGTTGCCACCTGGCCGGTGTTTTACTGGCCTGGCCGGTAAAATTGATGCTTGATGCCAATGTTATTAATAGGAAAAAACAGCAAGAATATAGGAAGGCTGGTATTTTTTTCCAGAAAAGGTGCCAACCCTACCCATAACTGTGCCCACCAAAACCACCTATTATTCAGGTCCCAATCCTTTTCTCTTCCCCTCTATAGTCAGGCCCGGATTTGTAGAAAGGCCACCAAGGCCCGGGCCTAGGACGGCAATATTTTAGGGGGCGGCATGCTGCCCAACCACACCCACATTAGTTCAGAAACACTGGGATGGACAGGAGATTAAATAGCTTTTTAAATTTCCTGTGCGGCAATCCCCATTGCTCCAGTACCGATGATGAAAATTTGCGCATATACAAGGGAGGGGACTGGGGGCAACTAACGTCATTGGGCCTAGGGGTGCCCAATATGTAAATCCGGCCCTGTACATAGTGGTACTAAAAGTGAATTTGTAACTTGTCTACAAAATATCCACAATCCATACATTATCCAAAGAATAGGAACTCTATTTACTGCAAGTTCAAGGTGCATCCATTCCTTTTAGGTACAAAACAAACAAGAAGATACAATTGATGTTGCTTCTAAAAGGGGCCCCACACACTGCACTCCTCCTGTATAAGGCAATCCTTGAATACATATAAAAATGTACATTAAGGGGTGTGATTAGCTTATGAACTTCCAGCTGTTGTTAACCTACAACTCCACCGGCAGTTGGAGCCTAGCGACTAAGAATTTGAGCCATTTCTATTTTCTTGATCCTAGGCCCGAGTATAAATTTAATTGAAATCAATTAGGTCGCACTCACTGGTCTGCAACTTTGTTCACGGGTGCACTTTTCCCACGTGTCCTTCCACGCGAATACGATATTTGTTAGGAATTCAAACGGGCAGCACTCCATAAAATAAAAGCCTTTATTATTCACATGCAGGGCAACAGCAGAGCTCTGCTGTTGCCCTGCATGTGAATAATAAAGGCTTTTATTTTATGGAGTGCTGCCCGTTTGAATTCCTAACACCTAGTATAAATTTAGTCCTAGACATGGTGAATAATACAGTATATAGGGATTGTTACATCTAATTACAGTACCAAAAGCTGGCTGTCCATGGATCAGTATGAGCTTCTGACAAGCTATGGAGTATAGGGGAGCCTTGTACTTTCATATGGCAGACGTTAAGTACACTGTACCCCATATAACTGTGTAATACACCTTGAACCCAATTGTTAATCCACCACAAGGTGCAGCAAATATCCCACAGTGGCTGCATTGGACTGGGGCTGCAACACTATGGGCCCTCGACAAACCCCCAGGGCCCTCCTCCCGACATCCATCCTCCTTGCACATGCAGAGTCACATTGCATATCACTGATCTCCTTCCTTTTCCTTAACAGGGGGGTTGATCAGGGGTGTGGGCCTGGGCCAGCGGGGCCCATGAGGACCAGGGTCCATTGAGTTTTTTCCCAGTTTTCCGTTGGCCCAGTCTAACCCTGCACAGTGATAGAGGTGTGAGTTCTCTGTGAATGGACCCTCTAGGCTTTACCTGGCATATTGTTATCCGTTTATAGCAAATTAACACCAGTTCTCCTGCAGTATTTCCCTGTATTTTACACCATCCATTTAACAAAATGCCCAGTGCATCTAATGAAAAGAATACTCACACCACAATGCTAATCCTTTACTGTAGGTATAGTGCTTTTGAGGTTTTGGCAGTGTTAGCTATGCTGTGTTTTTGGCAAACTCACATGGTTCTTTTTCATTGCCTCTTTATTTTCATATTCCCATACATCGCTCTGGATAGGGTTGGCGATTGCATCTTTACTCAAATCTTAGCTACTGGACTCTGTACCTCAGTGGCATAACTAGATGTTACTGGGCCCCATAGCGAATTCAATTCAGGGCCCCAAAATATTGATTAGTTGACCTATTCTACAAAGATATATTAAAATTGCTCATTAATTACGGCCTCACTGAGCCCCTTATACTCCTGCCCTCCCCTGCTTACTCTATAGTTACTGTATGTCCTTGCTGTAGCTTCTTCAAAGTGATTGCTGGCCTCTCTTACAAATCTCCTTGTTTGCACAGAGTTTTAAGAGATGATGACCTTTTCTAAACAGCACCTGGGTGTAATGGATTCTAACTCACCTTCCAAAGATGGCGTCCAAGATGGCGACCTCCTGCCTCACCGCATGGTTCCTGATGGACGCAGCTCCATGGTGTCATCGTCTTCCTGCTCCCGGATTGGCCGCCGGCGACGGAATGGACGCCGGCGTCAGAATGGGCGCCGGCGTCAGGACGTCAGCGTGGGGACGCTGGCGTCTGCGTTTGACGCAAGCACGTCAGCGTCTGACGCCAGTGCGTCAACTTTGGCGCCAAACTCAGAGACTACTTAAACCTCTCTCCCCTTCCAGTCCCTGCCCAACTATAGGTTCCTGTTCGTCTGTTCCTGGGTGTGATATATATTGTTCTTGATTCTTGTGTACCGACTCTTGCCTGTTATTACGATTCCTGTTGTCTGCTGCCTGGTCTGATCTATTTGCCTGTACCTTGACGATTCTTTTTGATAAACCCTCTTGTACCTCGAACTTGGTTTGGTCTCCTCTTTGGTCTACACTATTACTGCGCCTTCGGGCCCCCTTACAGTATAGTTGGGCCATGGACCCTTTGGTGGAGACTCATGCTTCGCCTGATTTTGGTGAATCCATTCGAGCTTTGGCTTCCCGAATTGACTCTTTTGAAGTACTCCAGTCTCACTTTGGCGCAGTCCTGGAGAAAGTGTCTACCTTGATTCCCGTGGCACCAGTCGCTATACCTGCAACCCCGCTCCAAGTCTCCGAGACTCGCATCCCCGCACCTCCTCTCTACAGTGGTGATCCTGACGCTTGCAGAGGGTTCATTATCCAATGTGAGATCCAGTTTGACCTTCTGCCAGGTCATTTTGTCTCGGAGCGAGCCAAAGTGGGTTTTGTTATTTCCCGTCTGCAGGGAAAGGCCCTAGAATGGGCATCACCCTTTTGGGAAAAGAAGAATCCTCTGATCGATAATGCCTGTGCTTTTCTCCATGAGTTCCGGACGGTGTTTGATGCTCCTGGACGAGCCATAGCTTCTTCGGCTCGGTTGTTCCAGCTCCAGCAAGGCTCCCGCTCGGTTCCTGAGTATGCCATTGAGTGGAACAATGACGGTTACCATGCTGCCTTCTACAACGGCCTAGCTATAAGAATAAAGAACGACCTCGTATCCCGGGAAATTCCTTCCCGCTGGGAAGAGTTGGTCGCCTTGGCCGTGAAGGTTGATACTCGCCAGAGGGAGTTCCAGGTCGAGCTAGACCGTGAGTATTCTAAGAAGAACCCTCGTTTCCAGCCTATCCTGGCCCCCCGCTTCCAGAGACCCCTGCTCAACAATCCTGCTTACTTCTCGTCCTCTCCACCTCCTGCGGTTTCTGCTTCTTCCTCTCCTACGTCTGCTGAGGAATCGATGCAGATTGGACGGGCCCGTCTTTCCGAACAGGAGAAGAACCGGAGAAAGGCGGCGGGATTATGTCTCTACTGCGGGGGCAAAGCTCACTCCGTCCTCGAGTGTCCTGTGAAGCCAGGAAAACGCCAATACCTCGGTAAGTTTGGGGAAACTTACCTGGGTGGAGTTAGTCCTTCTCCCCGACCGTCTGGTCATCGTTTCCTACTTCCGGCACAGATCCAGTCTGGCTCCCGGAGAATCTCGGTTCAAGCCTTCGTAGATTCTGGTGCTGCCGGGAATTTCATGGACAAGACATTTGCCAGCCGACATGCTGTTCCTCTTCTTCCTCTGACTATTCCTCTGCGAGCTCTGGCAATTGATGATCGTCCTCTGTCTTCTGCCATCATTTCACAGACCACCCCGGAACTTTCTCTTAAAGTGGGCACCCTGCATTTGGAGAGACTGTCCTTTCTTCTTATTGATTGCCCTTCTACTCCTATTGTTCTGGGTCTTCCATGGTTATGCACCCATAACCCAGTCATTGATTGGTCTTCTTCACAAGTTGCCCGTTGGAGTCCACATTGCCAACAGAACTGTTTACCTGCTGTGCCCATTGTCAAAGTTTCCTCTGTGTCTTCTAAGCCCTCTCTTCCAGTTGTATATCAATCCTTTTCGGATGTTTTCAATAAGGGCTCCGCTGAGACTCTTCCTCCCCATCGACCCTACGACTGCCCAGTTGAGCTCTTACCTGGTTCCATGCCTCCTCGAGGCCGCACCTATCCTCTGTCTCCTTCTGAAACAGCTGCCATGAAAACCTACATTCAGGAGAATCTCCAGAAAGGGTTCATTCGTCCCTCATCGTCTCCTGCTGGAGCAGGTTTTTTCTTTGTCGAAAAGAAGGATGGCAGTCTGCGGCCCTGCATCGACTATAGAGGGCTGAATAAAATCACTATCAAAAACCGTTACCCTCTCCCTTTAATCTCTGAACTTTTCGATCAGTTGAGAGGCGCTAATCTCTTCACCAAACTTGATCTTCGGGGCGCCTACAACCTCATTCGGATCCGAGAGGGCGATGAATGGAAGACCGCTTTCAATACTCGTGACGGGCATTATGAGTACCTAGTAATGCCATTTGGTTTATGCAATGCCCCTGCGGTCTTCCAGGAGTTTGTAAATGACGTTTTCAGAGATTTATTGGGGCAATGTGTAGTCGTTTACCTGGATGATATCCTCATTTTCTCCAAAGATCTTCAGGAACACCGTTGTCAGGTGAAGGAAGTTCTTCTTCGTCTTAGAAAGAATAATCTCTTCGCCAAGTTGGAGAAGTGTTCTTTCGAGGTGCCTTCCATCCCTTTCCTTGGGTATATAATCTCACAGCAGGGGTTCAAGATGGATCCAGCCAAGGTTACTGCAATTCTTGATTGGCCTCTACCCACCAGCGTCAAGGCTATTCAGAGGTTTATTGGCTTTGCCAATTATTATAGGCAGTTCATTAAAGGCTTTTCTTCCAAGATTTCTCCTATTCTTGCTCTCATCCGAAAAGGGGGCAAACCTCAGCACTGGCCCCCTCTAGCTGTGGAAGCCTTTGAAACATTGAAAGTGGCCTTTTCTTCTGCACCGATTCTGAGACACCCCGAACCTCTTCTACCCTTTTTCCTTGAAGTGGACGCCTCTGATGTGGGAGCTGGAGCCGTCTTATCTCAAAGGTCTTCTTCGGATGGGAAGTTACATCCGAGTGCATTCTTCTCCAAAAAATTCTCTTCTTCCGAGCAGAATTACGACGTTGGGAATCGTGAACTGCTTGCGGTCAAATTGGCCCTGGAGGAGTGGAGGCATCTACTTGAGGGATCTTCTATTCCTGTGACCATCTTTACAGACCACAAGAACCTTGAATTTATCCAGTCCCTGAAACGTTTAAATTCTCGTCAAGCCAGATGGTCTTTATTCTTCTCCCGTTTTAATTTTATCATCACCTTTCGTCCTGGCTCAAGAAATAGAAAGGCTGATGCGCTGTCCAGGAGTTTTGTTCCCGAGATTTCTTGTTCTGAAGATCCCGAACCTATTGTGCCTCCTTCCAAGATTATTGCTGCCCTGTTTCCCTCCTTGACTTCTGAACTTCTTTCTGCCCAGGCCTCTGCTCCTGATAACATTCCCTTGGGGGTTGCTTTTGTTCCACCTGAGTGTCGCCAGGCCATCCTATCTCAAGCCCACAATTCCAAACAAGCTGGTCACCCGGGGATTGAGAAGACCACTGAACTCCTGTCACGCTTGGTGTGGTGGCCATCGTTGAGAAAGGACGTGAAAGACTTTATTTCTTCCTGTGCTACCTGTGCTGTCTCTAAAGCTAGTCATTCTTCTCCCAAAGGTCTTCTCCTGCCGTTGCCCATCCCTTCTCGCCCTTGGACTCATGTGGCAATGGATTTCATTGTCGATCTGCCCTTATCCTCCGGCCACACCGTGATCTGGGTGGTGATCGACAGATTTAGTAAAATGGCTCATTTTACTCCTCTTCGGAAATTGCCTTCTGCCCCTGAACTCTCTGAACTCTTTATTAAACATATTTTTCGTCTTCATGGTTTTCCTGCTGAGATTGTTTCTGATCGGGGTTCTCAATTCATATCCAAGTTCTGGAGGTCGCTATGCAAGGCCCTTAATATTTCTCTCCAATTTTCCTCTGCTTACCACCCACAATCCAATGGTGCCGCTGAACGGGTCAACCAGGCTTTGGAGCAGTTTCTGCGCTGTCATGTGTCTCTGTGCCAGGACGATTGGTCAGATCTTCTTCCCTGGGCTGAGTTCGCTCACAATAATGCGCTGCATTCCTCTTCCCTAAAGTCTCCCTTCTTCTGTGTTTATGGTCGGAATCCGTTGGCCTTTCCTCAAGATCTTCTTCTCACCAACGTTCCTGTGGCCAACGACCAAGCTGCTCACATGTTGGCTATCTGGGAGGCCACTGCCACTAATTTGGAGAAGAGTTCCCTGGCTCAGAAGAGGTTTGCCGATAAGAGAAGAGTTCCTGCCCCTCCATATACTCCTGGTGACAAAGTTTTTCTTTCTACTCGTAATATTCGTCTGAAAATTCCCACTCCCAAACTTGGTCCTAAGTTCATCGGTCCTTATCCTGTTGTCGAAGTCATCAACCCTGTGGCGGTCCGCCTTCAACTTCCTCCGGATGTGCGGATTCCAAATGTCTTTCATGTCTCGTTACTTAAGCCTGCTGTGTCTTGTCCTTCTTCTTCTTCCCCAGCTCCTGTCTTGGTTGATGGTCACCAGGAATTCGAAGTCAAGAGGATTTTGGACTCTCGTTTTTCCAGGAGTACTCTTCAGTATCTCATCGAGTGGAAAGGGTTCGGTCCGGAGGAGTGCTCCTGGGTGAGGAACTCGGACGTCCATGCGCCTGCCTTGGTCCGTAAGTTCCATAGACTCTTCCCTTCTTCTCCTAGTCTCGGTGGTCCTGGGGCCCCCCCTAAGGAGGGGGGTACTGTAATGGATTCTAACTCACCTTCCAAAGATGGCGTCCAAGATGGCGACCTCCTGCCTCACCGCATGGTTCCTGATGGACGCAGCTCCATGGTGTCATCGTCTTCCTGCTCCCGGATTGGCCGCCGGCGTCAGAATGGGCGCCGGCGTCAGGACGTCAGCGTGGGGACGCTGGCGTCTGCGTTTGACGCAAGCACGTCAGCGTCTGACGCCAGTGCGTCAACTTTGGCGCCAAACTCAGAGACTACTTAAACCTCTCTCCCCTTCCAGTCCCTGCCCAACTATAGGTTCCTGTTCG